>NC_142791.1:22640000-22945714 GCF_988280905.1 Pimephales promelas
CCTCTTTAACATGAGATGTTTTCAAGTAGTATTGGAGATTTACAGATGCACTATATGGATAGACAGGGCTCCAGACTGAGAACTTTTTTCGTGCTGGTGCAGCAAAATTTAGTTAGAGGTCACACTCGTGCCACCAACCCGTTGCCCAACATGGGAAGGGCTCCTGTGACTTGCACTAAAGTACAGAAACAAACCCTATACCCTGGCCATTCACATTCATCTGCCAGTAAATACATGATCATTTGCACTTTATCCTTTTCAATAGCTTCTACACGCCATTTCCTTACATTTCTTATACACTACTGTCTGTCTGTCTATCTATCTATCTATCTATCTATCTATCTATCTATCTATCTATCTATCTATCTATCTATCTATCTATCTATCTATCTATCTATCTATCTATCTATCTATCTATCTATCTATCTATCTATCTATCTATCTATCTATCTATCTGTCTGTCTGTCTGTCTGTCTGTCTGTCTGTCTGTCTGTCTGTCTGTCTGTCTGTCTGTCTATCTATCTACCTGTCTGTCTGTCTGTCTGTCTGTCTGTCTGTCTGTCTGTCTATCTATCTATCTATCTATCTATCATCTATCTGCATTTATTTGGTAAAAATAGAGTAAAAACAAAAGTGATTTTGTGAAACATTATTAATATGCAAAATAAAAAAATATTTATAATAAAGATAATTAAGTATTTTAAAATGTAATTTATGCAAAGCTGACTTTTCAGTCTTCAGTGTCACATGATCCTTCAGAAATCATTGTAATATCAAGAAACATTTATTGTTATTATCAATGATGAAAACAGTTGTGCTGCTTAATATTTTTTATGGAAACTGCGAAACCTTTTTTTTTTTTTCAGGATTCTTTAATGAATAGAAAGTTCAAAAGAACAACATTTATTTGAATTGGAATTTGAAGGCCGGAGCAAAAGCACAACAATATGGAAATTATTTTTATATAAATGATAATGATATAGACTGTATTGGTAAATGTAAAAGTCTGCTGAATTTTGATGGCTAAATGGTATTTCTGTCCTGTCCCTCTCAGAACAGATTTGTGGCCCTCCAGTTAAAGGAGAACTCCGGTCAATTTTAACATTGAGCTCATTTTTTTGTACATTTGGAGTGCTGTCAGTACAGACAAAAACGACAAAAATCGGTGTTGCCTACACCATGTTATCGTCTTTTTAAAATTCACACCCTGTTGACTTCAATGGGGGCATGTTCCAAACCTGCTTTTAGCCTCTTAACATCCTTGATTTTTCATTACGAGTGCACAGCCATGTGAGTGGTGTTATTAAGAGTCACCACGGTCAATCTGACTGCAGTAGATGTGAAAGATATGAATAAAAATGATATTAATTCAGCCAGCTCACGTACCTCTATTTGCTTCCTGTTTTCGGCCGAAACCCACAGTAGTCAATTGTTGATCTCACACGCGTGATCATTGGTGAATATCATCTCATACCTCCTCCGTATTTTCAACATCTGATTCGGATGAACTATCCATTTAAGCTGATATTCTCAGAACACCACACAGTGGTAGGTTTGAGATGATATTCACCAATGATCGCGCGCATGAACTCGACAATCGACTACTGTGGGCTTCGACCGAAAACAGGAAGCAAATAGAGGTACGTGAGCTGGCTGAATTAACATATTTTTTGTTCATATCTTTCACATCTGCTGCAGTCAGATTGACCATGGTCACTCTTAATAACACCACTCACATGGATGTGCACTCGTAATGACAAATCAAGGATGTTAAGAGGCTAAAAGCAATTTTCGAATTTGCCCCATTGAAGTCAACAGAGTGCGAATTTTAAAAAGACGATAACACGGTGTATAGGCAACACCGATTTTTTTATTTTTTTGTCTGTACTGACAGCACTCCAAATGTATCAAAAAATGAGCTTTGACCGGAGTTCACCGTTAAGAACTGCAAAAGTGTTGTAAGTTGTTTTGTAGGCTTGAAAATCTGGTGAAATTGTTAAATTATCTGTTATTTTCTTACATTCCTCAAAACTCCCTATTGCTCAACTCAACAGATGCAATCATGTCATTTTCAATCTTAAGTCATTTCTCTTTTCTTTTTCGTTTTTGCTGTCACAGCAGAGGTGACTAAATGGAAATGGCATGTGTCTGTTTGGAAAAAGGGAAACTGACCCTTGGCAGAAGAGGGAAGGTTGGCCAAATGCGTAATTTTGTGTGAAAGTCGTCATTAGATTGCTTGCTGACATTTGTGTGGTTTCTGTAACATTTGTAGCGATTCTTAGCTCACATAAAGGGAATATAATTTTAATAACAGGTCATGAATATGTCCAGTAATCGCATTCATAGATTATAATTTTACCAATGGTCTGTATAGACAACTGAATACAACGAATTATACTCAGTTTTCCATACAGGTAGGCAAAATTAGATCAATTGTATATATCAATAATCAATCACAACAAATTATAATTAAATATTAAGATGTCAATTGTCGTGGATAGATCAATTCCAAGGATAACCCTTGTGGAATTAATTTGTTATTAAATAATCTGTTCGTCCGGCAAACTGATCGTACGATCTTTCATCAATCAAGAGAAATTATCCTTATAGACTCACAAGAAAGGCTATCTTTCTGGCCATGAAAAACAAATTTCCTGTTCTACAAAAATACTGTTTCAGTATTGACAAATTTGTAAAGCTTGTAGCTTGATCGAACAATCGAGTCAGTCAAATGCATATAATGTATTTAATAAAGGAAAAGTGTGTATAGATGTAAACTAAAGTTACACGGAATAAATGTATATACAACAGATTAAAGTAATAAAACCATGAAAGAAAATGAGAGTTATAAGAGGTAGAAAGTGGTCAACAGTATGGCAAAATCACAGAGAAAAGAACCTTGAGAGAGAGAGAGACACCAAGATATCAAATTACCCTAAATGGGGTAAACAAATCTTGAAAGCTTGATAAAACAAATACTTGTCTTATGTTGCTGAGTAAGGAATGCACGTGGTTGTCATTCCTTCTGAGCGTCACGCATTCTCCGTGGTTCTTCCGGTGTACGGAGGTGCGGCGGATTTAAAGGTTACTCAAAGAAAAAAAAAATTCAGGCTAAGTTCATTTCACTCATCTGTGGAAATGAACAAAGTAGAATATAAAATGGAAAAACAAAAGAAAACTAAACTAACAGACTCAAGAGAAGATCTTGAAGAGGAAGTGTTCGAAGAGAGAAGAGGATGAAGAGGTGAAGTAGCGTTCCATCCTTTAGGGGTGACACCTACAGCCAATCACCTTCGAGAGTTGTGAGCTGGAAGATGTTCCTTTGTCTTGTCAGGACGGCCTAATTTGCATGTCTTTTGGCAGTGAAAGAAACGTGGTCCGTCTCTCTTCAGAGATGGTAAAACATAGTAAATTTTTTATAGTAAATAGTTTATCATAATTTACTATATAGATTCAGTTAACGCAAACCCAGAGTTACGGGTGAGAGTCAAAGGGTTAAAGGGATAGTTCACTTTGAAATTATTTTTGGTATGGATGTATTATTGGTGGATGTAGATGTCTTTGTTTCCACAGTAGTTTTAATTTTGATATTTTTAGGTCAAACCGTTTTTGTCTGTCAGTCATATAATGCAGGTCTATGGTCACCACCTCAAAGAGCATGCACAGAGAAGTCCAAATTAAACATGATTTAATGACTCGTAAATGTAAGTACACATTGATGGCCTAAGACACGAAATGAGCGGTTTGTGTGAGAAAACGAACAGTATTTATATAATTTTTACCTCTTGTAACCACAGCCACGTCCAAGTGATCTGAGGGTTTAGGTCTACGCAAGCGCCGGAAGTGATCTCTCGTGCGGTTGCGAAAAAAAATCAACTTTGTCTGTTGATATATTAAAAACATCTTCCATTGTGATTTCCCGTATATCGAAATATGTTTAGATCTTCACAGTGAAAGGTAACGCTTCCAAAATCTCTGTGTAAACAATGAGTGACGTACACAGGCGAGAGATCAATTTAAAAACAATATAAATACTGTTAGTTTTCTCACACAAACCGCTCGTTTCGTGTCTTAGGCCATCAGTGTGTACTTACATTTACGAGTCATTAAATCATGTTTAATTTGGACTTCTCTGTGCATGCTCTTTGAGGTGGTGACCATAGACCTGCATTATGACGGACAGACAAGAACGGTTTGACCTAAAAATATCAAAATTGAAACTACTGCGGAAACTACGTCTTCGATGCCCTTGAGGTAAGCTAAAACATATCACTAATTAATTTTAAAGTAAACTATACCTTTAAAAGCATTTTCACATGTAGAATTGAATGAGTCATCCTGACACAGTCCAGATAAGCTACAATTGAATATTGCTTAATATTATAACAACATGCAGTAATGATAGCAGTATTACTGTTATAAAAGTGACACAAAAACTATATCAAATAAATGTTGTTCTTTCGAACTTTCTATTCATCTGCGAATCCTGAACTGTATCGTGGTTTCCACAAAAATATTAAGCAGCATATTTCATATTATCAGCATATTAGAAGGAGTTCTGAAGGATCATGTGACACTAAAGACTGGAATAATGATGCTTAAAATTCAGCTGTGAATCACAGGAATAAATTACGTTTTGAAATATATTAAAATCGACAACAGTTATTTTCAATTGCAATATTATTCTTACTGATCATATAGGTCAAAAGTTCTTTAAAAACGTTAACATTAAACAGTCTTTCCGATCCCAAACTTTTGAACTGTATTGTATTATGTTTAAGTGCACTGAACTGTGGTTATGAATTAGACTAACAGAAAGCTCCAGCTGTCCTCTTCTTGACTTTTGAGTGTGTTTATGGCTTCTGTAGCTTCCCACAAGCATGTCTGAGCTCCCACGCTGTAGTTTATCCATTATTATGCTCTTGAGTAAAGCTGTTTTAGACATATGAAGGTTCTCCGCCTGCTTCCTTGGCTCCAAATACGCCTTAAAAAATCTGGACCAGCGCTCTTATGGAAGTGTTATTGTGCCAGTGTTAGGATTTAGTAAATATTTGAGGTAATTAATGAACTGCTGAGACACAAGCATTCTGTTTGATATTAAATATGACCATATCGAACAGCTTTTATCACGGCAGTGCTTTTAAAAGTCATCAACTAAGGTTTTATTTTTAGCCGTACTTTCTAAGGTGAGCAAACCCCTAATTTTTTTTTTTCAAACCCCACTTTTTTTGTTCTTCAGACATGAATGATTTGTCAAATCTTGTAGCTTGTTGCGCCTGAAGGGAAGTAACGACAGACCGTTATTTGTTTGTGGTTTTCTTCAAGCTTCCAGTGTGGTGGTAAGACACAGCTGCAGGGTTCTTCAGTAAACCCTTAAAGAGTCCCGTGCAAATGGTCAGGTTGAGGTTTGGAAAAGCAGGTGTTTGGCCTGCCAGGACAGCTCTGACACAAGCGTTTGAAGACGGCACTTTCATTACAGTAACCCTCTAAAGATTCAAGGACACCCTGACTTCTGTTTCCTAAAGCACGTATTACTCCTTCACTGATGCTCCTTACAGGTGGGCCGAAATACAAACAGGCATTTTCTTGAACATCCGAGGTCGCACGTCATAATGACATAGTGGCATTCCTAAAATGTCAAAACGATATTACACATTTCACTAGTAATGGTTAAACAATCCCAATCTTATCTGTTTTCGGCCGCCCTCAACCAGCGCTAGCCTTGGCCAAGGCCGCTGTTGGAACAACAACTCCTCCGGAAGAGCGATGCAGTGAGCCGCTCTTGCGTTCCTTCCCTGACTTTCCCCAGACACTTGATTGTTGACTGTGTCTGGGACCTGATCAAGGTTGCCTCCATGGCAACTTGGTATTACAATCCTGCGGACTGAGGCACCTAGATTATGATGCCAGGCATAGCGACTCTCCAGGCCTGCACATACATGAACTCTTACATATACAGTGGGGCCAAAAAGTATTTAGTCAGCCACTGATTGTGTAAGTTCTCCTGCTTAGAAAAATGAGAGAGGTCTGTAATTTTCATCATAGGTACACTTCAACTATGAGAGACAAAATGAGAAAAAAATCCAGGAAATCACATTGTAGGATTTTTAAAGAATTTATTTGTAAATTATGGTGGAAAATAAGTATTTGGTCACCCACACACCAGCAAGATTTCTGGCTCTCACAGACCTGTAACAACTTCTTTAAGAAGCTCTTCGGTCCTCCACTCGTTACCTGTATTATTGGCACCTGTTCGAACCTGTTATCTGTATTAAAGACACCTGTCCACAGCCTCAAACAGTCACACTCCAAACTCAACCATGGCCAAGACCAAAGAACTGTCGAAGGGCACCAGGAAGAAAATTGTAGACCTGCACCCGGCTGGGAAGAGTGAATCTACAATAGGCAAGCAGCTTGTGTGAAAAAATCAACTGTGGGAGCAATTGTAAGAAAATGGAAGACATACAAGACCACTGATAATCTCCCTTGATCTGGGCCTCCACGCAAGATCTCATACCGTGGGGTCAAAACGATCATGAGAACAGTGTGCAAAAATCCCAGAACTACAAGGAGGGACCTGATGAATGACCTGCAGAGAGCTGGGACCAAAGTAACAAGGCTACCATAAGTAACACACTACACCGAGAGGGACTCTAATCCCCCACTGTATTTACAGAGACAGTATGCAATAACCCACCTCACCAGGGGCGTCGCAACCGTGGGGGATGTGGGTGTTTTAACACCCACACTTTTCCCCGTGAGAGTGTTCAACACCCGCACTTTTTCTGCCGTTTTTCCGCAGTTTTACACAAACGCCTTCCTACAGTCGCTCCTCCGTTTCTCTGGCGCTCAGTGTGTGTGTGTGTGTGTGTGTGTGTGTGTGTGTGCACTCGCTGCGGCTGTCTCCTCTCAAACATGACACCGGCTTTGAGTGTGTCCGGCTGATGATTGGCTGTTCTGCCTTAAGTCCCGCCTCTCTTGATGTGTTAGATGTATCGGTCAGCTCGTGCTGAGGAGGCGGGAACTTATGGTTGTTTACATCTCCCTTTTCCAGGTACTTTGAATGAGTGTTTATGCTTTCGAGGTTTTTAAATAAGCTTGATATGTGTTTGGGAAGATGTTATGTTTGTTTTATTGACATGTCCAGTGTTTTCATTATTATATTTCGTATTTTTAGATAAACAGTACAAGACTTGCGTTAGGCATTCTGTTTGTAATGCTGCGTGATTTGAAAAAACAAACAAACAAAAAATGCGCTCTTTGCTCACACGATCAGCATGGTGTTCTGTGTTTTCTCCTAAATAAAAGCTCAAGGGTTTATTTCTTACAAGTGAAGAAATTAGGACAAAAGTATTGTAATTTTGATAGCGTAATATATAATATAATGACAGACTCTATATCATAACTATAAAGATGTTTGAGCCCTCTTTAGGTAAGCAACAAGTCAATGCTTTTTCGTTGTTCAATGTGCACAGGCCTGGGTCGAATCCAGTTGAAGCTCTTAATTTTGAGCTCTCAATGTGCTCCAAATTGATGCATTTAACCTTAAAATGTACCAAATTTTCTTGCGGGGGAGCATGCCCCCGAACCCCCCTAGAGGGACAGGGGTCTACGTAACATGCCTAAATTTAAATGACACATCCATCCCCCACACTTTTCAAAAGCTTGCTACGCCTCTGCACCTCACACCCCATCCCTCGCCTTCGCCGCTTCGCACCCCCAGTCTGACAGGCGGGTCTGTGACCAGCCCCTTTAATGGCTGCAGGACCGGATGGCTGCTTGCCTGCGCTGGGCTACCTACATCCCCCCACTCCACACCCGTATTGCAAGTTTTTGTTTAAGTTGTAGAGTGTACTGATTGTGTGCTAATGTTGCTGAGGTGTTCCTCTCCTGCTCCCATGATTTCCAGTAGATGTTGAAACTTCATCCTGATTTGTACTCGGCTTTCGCCTTTCACCAACTAAGACGTAGCTTCACAGTAAACTATGCTTCTCCATCCAATTACGGTTCTTTATGGTGATGTGACTCCCCTGTCCGGCGTTAACGGCTGCAGTGTACTTGGCGCGTCTGCAAATACAGTGTGGTCTCCTTAGTGGACCAGCACGACAACCGTCTGGATTGAGCTGAGTAGGGGACATCTCTAGGGTCTTCAAGTGGGTATCTTCCATCCTCAGTGTTTCGTCGACTAGCCCACGAAACCTCAAGAGGGTTTGACAGTCCCCCACTCAACTCAGCCCAGCTTACTGACCTTTACATCCATCCTGCTGCTGAGGTTGCCCCTTCCTCGTAGTTCACATGTGACCTAACCACAATCTCTCCCAACCCAACCATACGTGCCTGCCTGTTTGATTAATGCTGTCGAGCCCCACTGTACTCCTTACAGGAGCATAGTCTAGGGGTTTTTTTTCCTCATGTCATGCTGTATTTTTTTCCTCAATTCCCTGTCTCCCTGTCCTGTCTACCCCCTTGGCACAACGTATATATGTTTTCAATCAATTCGCTGATACTTGTGTGACTAAGTGACAATAAAGGGTTTACTACTTACTACTACTACTGGTTGGCCAGATTTGGAAAGAAAATATGGTAAATGTCCATAATAAATCATTAAAGGGCCATATCGTGGTAAACTGTTTTTATCGCTCTTTTAAATACTGTAGTTCAATATACTATACACAATATAAAATATAGAAAACAACCAAACAAATCGGCACTCAGACCGTTTATGAAAACTAAGCTGCAAATATGGTACAAAAATCATTGTAGTCAAAATCATGAGCTCATTACTATAAGACATATATATATATATATATATGAAGAGTTCAGATGCAAAAGCCTCTAAATGCCATTTGAAATTTTCTTCTTTAATGATGATTTTTATCAAACTTGTATATTTAAGTTCAGTAATTTCACTTAAATAACAATTAATAGGTAATTATCATTGCCATTTAAGTGAAATCACTGAACTTAAATATACAAGTTTGATAAAAATCATCATTAAAGAAGAAAATTTCAAATGGCATTTAGAGGCTTTTGCATCTGAACTCTTCATATATACTATACAGATTATCAAAAATGGTAACCGTAGAATTATATATATATATTTTAAAAAACATATATATTTTTACATTTTATTTTATTCTATTTAATTAATGTATTTTATATACATATATATGTGTGTGTGTGTATATATATATATATATATATATAAAATATAATATTTATATAAACAAAAAAATATTTTTATTAAA
The DNA here is from genome assembly GCF_988280905.1 of Pimephales promelas. Taxonomy (NCBI): domain Eukaryota; kingdom Metazoa; phylum Chordata; class Actinopteri; order Cypriniformes; family Leuciscidae; genus Pimephales; species Pimephales promelas. The sequence continues at coordinate 22,649,249 of NC_142791.1, forward strand.
TAAAATAAAATATTAATTAACACATATTTTAATAAAATATATAACTACACATAAAAATATAAATACACATAAACACTAACATTAAAAAGTTTATAATAATAATCAAGATAATCACGTCTCTTATGCTCACCAAGGCTGCATTTATTTGAGCAAAAATACAGTTAAAACAGTCATATTGTGAAAAATTATTACAATTTAAAATAACTGTTTTCTATTTCTATTTATTTTAAAGATTAATTTATTCTTGTGATCAAAGCTGAATTTTCATCATCATTACTCCAGTCTTCAGTTCAGTCACATGATCTTTCAGAAATTATTGAGATGTATAACAACATATAATTACAAAAATATAACATAATTAGCTTATATAATATATTTATATATTGCTTTTTTATAATTTATAAAAGAATTTGGTTTATTAGTGTGATAGGAATTTATTACAAATCATTGCCTTTTTCGGTTAAAAACAGATGTGTAGTGATGTAAACGCTTTGATGAAAGAACATCAGTTCCCATGGCCACTGCCAGGAGCACAATTTCCTTGCGTAGTTGATCCTGCAGCTCTTATTGTGCCGTGATAGGGCACACGGCCGCTCCGAGGTGGCATGCGGTGAGGTTGGTGAGGAAATAAGGATCTGATTGGTTTAAATTGAACAATCCTGTGCTTAAATGCTTACATCTGTTCTCCGAAGTATGTTTCTCATGGATTCTCAGACAGATACTAGTGCCAAATTAAAAATGATATGATCCGGTTTACTCAAATAATCCAGCAAGTAAACAGCAAACATGGGGGATTTTAAACGTTGCTATGGGTTGGGTCTCAATACCTCCACATATTTGGAAACGCTGTAATTGCTATCAGACCCATGTTTAAGGGTATCTTGAGAAAAAAAAACCCTGCTTCTTTTGCTCTTGTTTCCTTCGCTGTTAATTGTTTAGCACTTCTCATGTGTTGACGCTGAAGCGAGTCTTTATGTGGCACATGTGGAAGCGCTCCTGGCAGCGCGTGGAAGATCACAGCTGTAAACTAGCTTGACACTGATGCTATGCATCCCTGAGCAGGGCTACACAAACTTTTATCCAACACATGGATGTGTTTAAACTGAGCCGTCATCAAGTAAACTGTTCTCTTCAGAGTGACACCGTTGAGAATTGCTAACAACAACAAAAAAAGTGTGTATACGTGTTATGTTTATTAGGCCATTTCTTGATAATAGTATGTGTTGTTTTCTAATGTACCAGTATTTAAAATAATTTAATTTCACTATACATACATACATATATATATATATATATATATATAGCTATTTAACCAGGAGAAGGTGACAACATTAAGTGGAAGTATAACTGGGACATGAATGTACATATGATTTATACACACACACACACACACACACATACACACACAAAAAGATGAATTTGCCTCCTCAGTTCAGAACACCACTGCATGTATTTATATATATATAGAATATGCATGCAGTGTTCAGTATTTATATTCTGAAATGAGGAGACAAATTCCTCTTTTGTGTGTGTGTGTGTGTGTGTGTGTGTGTGTGTGTGTGTGTGTGTGTGTGTGTGTTTATAAATCATATGTACATTCATGTCATAACATCAATGCTGTCACCTTTTCCTGGTTAAGTAAACATTACTTTACTTTGCCACAAAAAATAAATAAAAGAAAGCAAATACAATTTTATTTTTAACAATTTATTTAATTGTTATCCTGTTTATTAAAACCAAGTACAAATCTAATCAAGTAGTGTTTTTAGGCATTTTGACATTTATTCCAAAATAATAACTAAACCCAGTAACAATTTAAACAATACATTTTAAATGTAAACAATACGATGTATTTAAACAATACATCTTTTAAGAGTCAATTTATTTTGGGATCACCAGTCATCAATCTCAGTAAACACTGGTCACGGACACGGAGATGCACCTTTAACTTCACCGAGCCGATTGATCGCTAAAAAAACCCCCACAGTTATCATGTTTTCTGCACATTTCAAGTTTGATTTTGGCATGACATAAAGCGCTGATATCTAAGTAGCTGAGTTGTTTACTCACTTTTAAATTAGTTTTAAAAAAAGAGGTGGGATTTAGCACACAAGCCAATCGTATCCAATTCCATCCAATCATATCCAATAATGGAGGATTTTTCCCATTCATTCTCACCCCCCCCCCCCCCCCGCACACTTTAGCCATTCGCACAGAGCGTGTTTTTCCCTACTTTTCCTTTGTTTTTCAATACATACACACTAATAATAATAATAATAATTCATTACATTTATATACCGCTTTTCTCAAAATGCTTCACATAGAGGGGGGGATCTCCTCAACCACCACCAATGTGCAGCATCCACCAGGATGATGCGACGGCAGCCATATTGCGCCAGAACGCTCAGCACACACCAGCTTACTGGTGGAGAGGAGACGGTGATGAAGCCAATTGGTGTATATTAGTCTAGACGGACGTCTTTAACAGTTGCGTTCACGTCTTTTGCAGCCTGAGCGCATGACACTACATTCTTAAAGAGATAGTTCACCCAAAAATGGAAATTCTGTCAGTATTTACTCACCCTCATGTTGTCCCAACCCCGAAAGACCTTCGTTCATCTTCGGAACACAAATTAAGATATTTTTGATTAAATCTGAGAAAGGCTTCTTGAGGGATTGAAACTTGCCGGCCTCGAAAAGTTATTAAAGACATCGTTAAAATAGTCCAAGTGACTACAGTGGCTCAATCCTAAGTTTATCAAGCGACGAGAACACTTTTTATGCGCAAAAAAAACCAAACAAACAAAAATAACGACTTTATTTCAACTATTCTTCTCTCTGGGCGATCTATTGTTGTACGCATCACACACATGACCAGCGTCAGCCAATAGTGAGCCTACGTGTGACGTTTAACTGACTAGAGGCCCAAAGAGAAGGAAATGAATAGTTGAAATAAAGTAGCTTTTTTTGCGCACAAAAAGTGTTCTCGTTGCTTGATAAAGTTAAGATTGAGCCACTGTAGTCACTTGGACTATTTTAATGATGTCTTTAATAAATTTTCGAGGCCGGCAAGTTTCAATCCCTCAAGAAGCCAATGGACTAGTATGGAGGACTGATCCAGCTCTCAGATTTCATCAAAAATATCTTAATTCGTGTTCTGAAGAAGAACGAAGGTCTTGGTTGGAACAATATTAGAATTGTCAGAATAGAATAGAATTAGAATAGAATTTTCATTTTTGGGTGAGCTAACCCTTTAAAATGCGACGCTCAAGTTAAAATTAGTTAAACCTTAAAAAAAAAGTGTTTCTTGACCTTGCGCTTTTTTTGTTCCTCTGACCTGCCTCACACGTTTTTACTGTTTGTGTAGTGGAACAAAAAAAGGGGTTTTGAGGATTTGAGCTTTTTTTATTTTTGTAATATGGATTATTTTCTCATCCAATTCTTTGAGGAGGCACTGCCACCCTCGTCTCCTCTTAGGAAACACCCATGATAAATTAATGTGCTATTTAATCTATGGCATTAAAATCTGAAATATTTATTTTATCTACTGCTGAGCCAGACGCGCCCTGCAAAGCCGTCTTTGCTCATAGTTTCACTGGAAGTTGAGGGATGCACATTTTCAACATTTTCAAATGTGAAACTTTGGGAGGTCCGCAGCGCTCTGTGTGTGGCAGTGCGTTTGTGGCACCTAGAAAACGAGTGTTCCCACAGGGACAAACGGAGATCGGTTCCCAGCGTCCTCGCGGGGATATGATGGCATGTGCTCTGGGTTCTGCCGGTCACTTGACTGATTGCAGAGATGAAACTGTCTAATACTTTCCAGACTATCCAGCCATGTTCAGAAACAATGCTGGCTCTGTTGAGAGATCACTCTTAGTCACTCTTTTGGGGGAACGTTTCGTTTCCTTAACTCCGCTGGATTACGGTCATGTTTACCTCACCGTCATCAAACCCACTAGTATTCCTCATTTAAAGGGGTTGTGTTCTACTTTGCTTCGTTTTTTAGCCTTTTTTGATTCCCTGAAACACCTTGATTGTAGTCTTGAGTTTTTTTCAGGAACGAACGCGTCACAAAATTACGCATTCAAATTATTCCCGCCCATGGTATGCGCAAAAAAAGCCAACCAATCAGAATACTCTGTTCTTTTCAGAAGGAGGGGCTTCATAGAGACAGGAACTAAACACAGCGTTACTGACAAACTGGAAAAAGAAGAGCTGCAACAATGGAGAATATGAGAAAAAGAATGTGTTTTTTGAAGTTGAGTATTAAAGGATTAGTTCACTTTTGAAAAAACTTTTGCTGATAATTTACTCACCCCCATGTCATCCAAGATGTCCATGTCTTTCTTTCCTCAGTCGAAAAGAAATTTAGGTTTTTGATGAAAACATTCCAGGATTTTTCTCCATATAATGGACTTCAATGGGAACCGGATGGTTCAAGGTCCAAAAGACAGTTAATAACAGTTTCAGATGCAGCTTCAAATGTCTTTAAACGACACCAGACGATGAATAAGGGTCTTATCATGCGAAACGATCGGTTATTTCAAAACTTATTCCAAAAATGTAACTTTTCTAAGGACAAATGCTAGCCTTGCTATATTCTCTGAGGCGCGTTTGTAACGTCACGTAATACGTAATTACGTTCAAAAGGTCACGGGCGACGTAGCCGGAAGTACAGAATCAAAATCGTCCGACATCGTTGTTTTTCCTTTTAATTCCTTTTTTTGTAAACGGTGTTTGAGCTAGTTTGCACGTTCAACCTATGCGTTCAACTTGTAAACACTGACTCTGTACTTTCGGCTACGTCGCCCGTGACCATTTGAACGTAATTACGTATTACGTGACGTTGCAAACGCGCCTCACAGAATAGAGCAAGGCTAGCATTTGTCCTTAGAAAAGTTACATTTTTGGAATAAGTTTTGAAATAACCGATCGTTTCGCATGATAAGACCCTTATTCATCGTCTGATATCGTTTAAAGACATTTGAAGCTGCATCTGAAACTGTTATTAACTGTCTTTTGGACCTTGGACCATCCGGTTCCCATTGAAGTCCATTATATGGAGAAAAATCCTGGAATGTTTTCATCAAAAACCTAAATTTCTTTTCGACTGAGGAAAGAAAGACATGGACATCTTGGATGACATGGGGGTGAGTAAATTATCAGCAAAAGTTTTTTCAAAAGTGAACTAATCCTTTAATAGATGATATTAATATCTATCTATTTGTATTAAAAAAAAAAAAACTTTTGCTGATAATTTACTAACCCCCATGTCATCCAAGATGTCAATGTCTTTCTTTCTTCAGTCAAAAAGAAATTAAGGTTTTTGATGAAAACATTCAGGATTTTTCCATATAATGGACTTCATTGGGAACCAAACGGTTCAAGGTCCAAATGAGAGTTTCAGTGCAGCTTCAAAGGGCTTTAAACGACGCCAGACGATGAATAAGGGTCTTATCAAGCGAAACAATCAGTCTTTTTAAAAAAATAAATAACAAAGTTTAAGTTTTATAAGCACAAATGCTCGCCTTGCTCTGTACTGTGATGCATGTTCAAACTCGTTCATCAAAATGAACACATCTTTTTTCGAGTCATGACTCGAAGGGTCCTAGATCAGACCCTTATTCATAGTCTGGTGTCGTTTAAAGCCCTTTGAAGCTGCACTGAAACTCTCATTAGGACCATAAACCGTTTGGTTCCCATTGAAGTCCATTATATGGAGAAAATCCTTGAATGTTTTCATCAATAACCTTAATTTCTTTTCAACTGAAGAAAAAAAGATGTGGACATCTTGGATGACATGGGGGTGAGTAAATTATCAGCAAAAGTTTTTTTTTTAAAGTGAACTACTCCTTTAATAATATTAATACAAAAGGTATTACTCTTGACTTCAGCTCTAAAGTTTGGCTGCCCTCTGTGCCTATTGTGTGATATAAATAAAATATCATTCAACTAGACATTCAATTATACAAATTGCATAGAATTATATATATAGCCACTTCTTAACTTATATCTGTGTCTCCAGAATGTGGCTTCTCAATGTGAGATCAGATGAATCAGTTCTCTCCAGGTTCGGTACACAGAACTGTCCAAACAAGCTCTCTGAGACATGGAAGTTCTTAGCTCATCATTTAACACACCTCAGTGTGTGTGTTGCTCGCTGGTACGTCAAATTCTGGCTGGAAAAGGTTCCATGTTGAATCTCTGGTTTATTGCGTGGTAAATGTGACAGAATGCAAGAGCAAACACCAGCTCTGATGCAACCGTGTAGAATGAAAAATCTGAGCGGTATGGTGAGGAATAGCTCTTCTGAAATGAATAACGTTTCGTCATTTATTCACCCCATGCATGTCTTTGCAAATCCATTTCAAAAATGCAGAAAAACACCATAAAATGAGTCCAAATGACTCTAAAAGTCTTCTGAAGAAGTTTGGTGGTATTTGATCACTTTTAATCTGTTGTTCACACGTAGCATTGCTTTGACCTCAGGAGGGCACGAGTAGAATTGACTTCTTTTACAATACTTTGAGCTGCTTTTTCTTATTTATTTTTTTTGAGCTTGACAGCACCCATCATCATCCGCTTTCATTGTATGTGAGCTTGATGGCACCTGAAATGTTCTCAAGGAAAAATCAATGACCTATTGTGCCTTTAGTCAAGACTCTTAACTTCCCATTCCTCCAAGATGATTGTTCCTGCAAGTGCTTTATAAGTCAATTTAGATAAAGTGCGTGCTTAATGACTACATACAGTACTAGGGTCGTGCACAACAAGGTCATAAAGATTTGCTTGATTGTTCCCACTTTAGAGCTGTCAAGACCAAGAATCATTTATAGTACAAAAGTGCACGTTTACGGCAGAAACTTCATTGTGTTCTCAGGTCTCTGTCAGGTCTGTTATCTTCAGCGCTCTTGTCTTGAAGCAGTCACCCTTATCATTCACAGACTGGCACTCACTTAGAGGCCGAGCGCCCGTCCCTCATGGATGCTGTCAGAGTTCATCTATTTGAGGATCAGAGACTCGCTGTCGCTCATTGGCTCTCACCACAGTGGTTGGCTTATCGGTCTTATCGGTACAAGAGTTTCTGTGTTTGTCCAGGTGCTAAACAGAGTTGAGCAGGAAATCCCTATAGTGGGAATTGAGTTCTTAAATTGGTAATGCAAAAGCATTATATTCACTATCCACCCTCATTTTATGGTACTTTATAGGGATAGTTCACTTTGAAATTAATTTTTGTTATGTTTTGTCTTACCTCAAGGGCATCCAAGATGTAGTTTTGTTTTCATCAGTAGTTTCAATTTTTATATTTTTAGGTCAAACCGTTCTTGTCTGTCAGTCATATAATGCAGGTCTAAGGTCACCACCTCAAAGAGCATGCACAGAGAAGTCCAAATTAAACATGATTTAATGACTCGTAAATGTAAGTACACATTGATGGCCTAAGACACGAAACGAGCGGTTTGTGTGAGAAAACGAACAGTATTTATATCGTTTTTACCACTTGTAACCACGGCCACGTCTAAGTGATATGAGGGCGCGGGCGCTTGGGTCTGCGTCGGAAAGCGCCCCTAAGTGATCTCTATATGTAATTGTTTTCTTTTATGACGATTTAAACATCCCAGATAAGTGTGAGATTTTTGTTGATTACTACGATGAGTGACATACACGTTCGAGAGATCACTTCCGGGCGCCCGCGTCTTCAGATCACTTGGACGTGGCTGTGGTTACAAGAGGTCAAAACTATATAAATACTGTTAGTTTTCTCACACAAACCGCTCGTTTCGTGTCTTAGGCCATCAATGTGTACTTACATTTACGAGTCATTAAATCATGTTTAATTTGGTCTTCTCTGTGCATGCTCTTTGAGGTGGTGACCATAGACCTGCATTATATGACAGACAAGAACGGTTTGACCTAAAAATATCAAAATTGAAACTACTACAGAAACAAAGACATCTACATCTTGGATGCCCTTGAGGTAAGATAAAACACATCAAAAATTTATTTCAAAGTGAACTATCCCTTTAAGGTGCTATCTGTGCTGAAATAGCACTGTGCCAGTGTGCCATACATATTTACTTGCAGTAATTTGTCTTGAATGTATGCACCCATTCTATGTGTTATTATGAGTGATTATTATTTAATTATATTTGTAATATTTTATATACTTTGTATATTTACAATATGTATATATTTATATCATTTTAACTAATTATAATATTTGAATTTTTTTTATACTTATTTTTTAATTTATAATTTTTTATTTGCTAATTATTAATTTACTCTACTGTTTATTAATTGAATTATTATCTCCGAACTCAACAAATAAATCTCGCTGTCTGTGGGCACAGTTCTCTCTTAGTCAATCTACCTTGTGTCTACAGCTAGGATGCTAATGCTAATAGCTGACGGGCAGGTGTCTCCTCCATGTGCGAGCTTGCACAAGGTCTTCTATTATTAATCTGGCTCTATATTATCTATATTTCTCAGTTCAGGCTCGGCGCTGTGGAACTGCAGGCGGTGCCTGAGTCCACTGAAGTCATAAGGGAGCTCATTAGTCACGGCCTGGAGCAGAGCGCACGTCTACGGGCCAAAAACCAGCACCTGCTTGAGGAGAACCAGAAGCTGAGGAGAGAACAGGAACACATTACCAAAGAGTAGGTCCACACACCATATCAATTCTCCCAAACTCATTTAACTCTCACAATACTGGACACACAGATGTTTGGAATAAAGAAAATTCCCCATTAACACACTAACACATGCAATACATTTTTTTTCCGTTACATTATTATATGATCACACTCTTATTCAAGCACAGTGTTAAATGAGTTAAATTAAGTCTTAAATGAAAATGCGATGCATTTCAGATCGACATCATGTGCGGAAGGTCTTAAAGTGACAGCAGCATATTAGACCCACTGCTGTTTGTCAGTAAGGATAATCATAAATGAAGAACAAAAGAAAAAGAGAAAATTACTCACTGCTCTTGACTGGATAACTTTTGTTTATAGGGATTTATCTATATTTAATTTTAATTTAATTTAATTTAATTTAATTTATGCAGTGCAGACTGTGAAGTTTTTGATTTAATTTCTGTAAATATGCTGCCTGTTAGACCTACCTGAAAATCTTAAAGGGATACTCCACTTTTGTACTGTAAAATAGGCTCATTTTACAACTCCCCCAGAGTTAAACAGTTGGGTTTTACCGTTTTCGAATCCATTCGAGGGATTTTCTGATATTTAGAAGAATATCAGTAACCAGACAGTTTCTGGTCTCATTGACTTCCATAGTAGGAAAAAAATATACTATGGAAGTCAATGAGACCAGAAACTCTCTGGTTACTGATATTCTACTAAATATGAGAAAATCGGCTGAATGGATTCGAAAACGGTAAAACCCAACTGTTTAACTCTAGGGGAGTGGTAAAATGAGCGTATTTTCAAAAAGAGTGGAGTATTTACAAGGTTACATGGGTCAAAAACAATGAAAACAATAATAATTTGGGTATTTTGACAGGGCAAGTAAAAATCTGAACTAGTATGACTGGGTCAATAGAAAAAATTTGATCCCTGATATATTGAAGGGAACAGGTTAATGTGGCGTTTATGTGAAGATTGTTTTACGTTCATTAAAATTAGTTTTTTTATATTTTTTAAAGGGGTCATCGGATGCAAAATTCCCTTTTAAATGGTGTTTGCATATAAATGTGTCTGTGCAGTGTGTGGACTCAACCACTATACAATGAAAAAACTCCGTTCACTCCTCAAAAAGCCTAAACAGAAACACTCAATAATCAAACCGTTTGGATTTTCTGATCAATATGATGTCATTGCTCATGCTCCGCCCACGACCGATGACGGACTGTCCCGTATTAGCATATTTACTCCCTCAGCCATTTGTATACTGTTTCTGCAGAGCAGGTTGTCATGGCAGCAGTGTCTTGTGTCCACGCCCCAGGAAGAGAGGGGTGGAGTGAGCAGTTGCTCATTATCATTTAAAGAGACATGCACCGAAACGGGAGCTGTTTTTGAGGAGGTAAAAAGGGTGTTGTTTTACACAACCATTGAGGAATTTGAACCAAAGTATATTACAAACTTTCCTTGGAGAACCTTAAGAATCATAGCAGCTTGTGGAAAATGGGCATCCTTTGACCCCTTTAAAGCCTAATAAATGTTAAAATGCATAGCTTTCAGTTACACTAATACTGAATGGCTATTGATTCTATATTTTAATGATTTTTAGGTTTTAAAACTGTTATTTAAAACTAAATAATGATGTTTTGTTGCTTGAAATCTCGACTATCTTCTAACCGTGAGGAATATGCTCTCGATTTGTTTCTTTGTTTCTGGGAACATACACAACCATTTTTTTTTGTTTGTTTATCTCCAAAACTAATTTCAAACACTATTGTGATTACACAAGCCTCTCACCTGTTCATGATTACATCTTCCTCATGTTTTACCATTTCCCCTCCTCATGATCTTCCATGATTCAAAATGAAAGAGCATCTTGTTTGCATTTTTACTTAGTTACTAAGGAAGTCCAAATACACAAGATGGCTTTAGTTTGTGTTTGCTGTGATACTCATGTTAAAATAGGGAACTATAGATGTGCAAGCTGATCTATGGCACATGACGCATTCCGGATGAGTGGATTGCAGTGCACAAGGGAATCCCGGGCCAACCTGATGATGAGAAGCTTGTCTTTACTTTCTTTTCTTGTTCCCCATGTGCTTCAGTCTTTCCTCTTTGAGAAACAACAGCAGTGACATCACTGACTAGACTGTTCTGCCACACTTTCTAAAATCTCCCAAAACCAGAATTATAGGGAATTAGCATTGCTTCCCAACACTGACGGCACTTTATTGGCGTGTGTGTACTTTGCAAACAATTGCCACAGGTGGCTGAGTTCAAAGACGCTCTTAAAGTTTTCCATAGTAAGTAATAGTGTTTATACCACACACACAAAATAGTGAGTAATAAAAACACTCTCATAGCTAAACATTTCCACGCGATCAGATGTCTGTGTGACCAGGGAGACTGTTTGGGTGTGTCTCATTGGTCTTTACTCTCTCCACAGGATGGAAAGATACGTCCAGGGAAAGGAGACGTTGGAGAAAGACCTGTACAGTCGTTTTGTGCTGGTCCTAAATGAGAAGAAAGCCAAACTCAGAGCCCTGCAGGAGAGAGTCAGAGAGCTAGAAGAATCTATAGAAGAGAATCAACTGAGGTAAAGATGTGTGTCACGTTTCATTATGATAGAACCTCACATTGCTGTAAAAAAAAATTTCAGTTCATCTTTTTCCTTCCCTTTGTATGAAATCCCATGATGATATTGCATTTATAAATATCACTTCCAGTTCCAGTCCAGAATATCACTTTGCTAGCTGCACTTATAATTAGTATGTTTTGGTGTAAAACAAAACTTAAAATGACAGCAACAAGCTCTGTCCTTGTTGACAACTGTAGCGAGATAGAAACCTTAAAACGTTTAGGTACAAACCCGAAAAGGTTCAGTCCATCTGCATTGTGCTCTTGATTTAAGACGCTTAAAAAGAGTAGAGTCTGAAGGCCCGTTCACACCACGAACAATAACTATAAAGACTATATTAATGTCCATACCAATTTTATTCTAAGCTTTGCTTGTCTGTCGCTTTAAAGGCACAATATGTACTTTTCTGCTTTAAAAATAGCAAAAATAACTGTATCTATGTTACTAGTGATCATCCTTGTTGTGAACAGACCTTACTTTCTGTGGCATTTACTACTTCTGAAAGAAATGCAAAAATAATGATTTCAAACAAATTGTTCTGCCTATTTGTACACTGCCACTCACATGATTGGGATCGATAACTTATTTTAATGTTTTTGAAAGAGCCATGTTGAGAAATATTAACGGTAAGAATGCTACTAATTGGTTAACAGAAAGTTTCTGTGCTATACACAGTAAATAACTGTGATATAACTTTACTGTAAAATACCGTTAAATTTACAGTTTTCGAAAGTGAAAAAGAACAACTCATTGTATTATTTAGAGAGAAAAATCGTAAATTGACATTCCCTGTGTGACACTTCACATTGTATGTATTTTTGTTGAAATAACTATGGTTCCTCATAATTTTCTTGTTTTTTTTTTCATAAATCAGTTATGTACATTTGGGTTTTATGTTGCATTTAATGTTGTTAAATTAATGTTTATTGCATTTTTTTTTTATTTCATGTGTGTTACCACACATTTGTTTAACGTTTGTGTGAATGACACTGTGCAGCTTCTTTATATAAGTATTCAATTTCTAATGGAAGTCTACTTGTGATGAGCTTTGATTGCTCATGTAACTCATCACTGCTATGATGATTGTTGGTTGTCAGTGTATTACAATGGTACAAAACATATCAAATTTTCAAAAGTAAATCAACATTTTATCAGAAAATGAAATACGGTTCATTACTGTAAATTTTAAGTTAAGTCTGTAAAACCATTAACGTTCCTACCGTATTTTTAACGGTAAAGTTCTGGCAACCACAGCTGCCAGTTTTTTACCATAAAAATTACGGTTTTATTTTTTACAGTGTAGCTGTTCTGTATTTTATTATATTTTAGAATGTAATTTATTCCTTAGATCAAAGCTGAATTTTCAGCATCATTAGTCCAGTCTTCAGAGTCACATGATGCTTCAGAAATCACTCTAATATGCTGATTTGTTCAAGGAACATTACTTTTTAATATCAATGTTGAAAACAGCTGTGCTGCATAATATTTTTGTGCAAATCGTGATTAAATTTTTATTTTTTAGGATGAATAGAAAGAAACTCAAAAGTGACCCTAAACTTATGAATGTGAAGTTGTGAATATTAAAACAAATCACGGAAACTTCCCACCGAGCGCAGAACGGAACAAGTTCTTTCAATGCACATGTCTTGTTACCATGTTGTACCTACTGTTCTTTCTTAGAAAGAAAAAGGCAGAGAGTGAAGACCACGAGGCGATCGAGACTGCGGCAGATAAGAGTCCTGGAGAAGAGAGCGATTACGGAGGGAGTACAGAAGACGAACAGGAAGCTGAACACAGACGCCCTGACCCAAAGCCTCTTACACTAGGTGATTCTTCTAAAGGCTGTTATGCACTAAAAGACTTTTAAAATGTGAGAGACCACAAACTTGACATCTCGCAAAATCTCTCGTTGTCAAACGTGACTTTACAGTAGACAAAAATATCGAGAAGAAATGGCGAAAAAAAGAGTTTGGACTGCTTTTTTACAGAAAATTTGCGTGACTTTACTTAGGATTGCCCAAAGGGGAGAATTGGGCACAAAATCTGCCTGATTATCTTGTAGTGTGTGGGTGCCTTAAAGGGATGTTTTATCTTACCTCAAGGGCATCCAAGATGTAGGTGTCTTTGTTTCCGCAGTAGTTTCAATTTTGATATTTTTAGGTCAAACCGTTCTTGTCTGTCAGTCATATAATGCAGGTCTATGGTCACCACCTCAAAGAGCATGCACAGAGAAGACCAAATTAAACATGATTTAATGACTCGTAAATGTAAGTACACATTGATGGCCTAAGACATGAAACGAGCGGTTTGTTTGAGAAAACGAACAGTATTTAAATAGTTTTTTACCTCTTGTCACCACAGCCACATCCAAGTGATCTGAGGGCACGGGCGCTTTGGTCTGCGCGGTCTGCATCTCTCGCGTTTGTACGTCACTCAATGTTTACACAGAAAAAAGATTGTCGGTAAGACGGCTAATTAAAATGGTACTCATTTGCGCTTATCCAGGATGTTTAAACCGTCATAAAAGAAAACAATTACTTATGCTCGCGCAAACTCTTCTTCACTTCCGAAGAGATCACTTACGGCGCCTACCAAAGCGCCCACATTCTCACATCACTTGGACATGGCTGTGGTTACAAGAGGTAAAAACAATATAAATACTGTTCGTTTTCTCACACAAACCGCTCGTTTCATGTCTTAGCCCATCAATGTGTACTTACATTTACGAGTCATTAAATCATGTTTAATTTGGACTTTGAGGTGGTGACCATAGACCTCCATTATTATGCTACGTTCACACCGGACGCGAATAGCGCGTCAGGCGCGAATGATTTCAATGTTAAGTCAATGCAAAGACGCTTTACGCGCGTGAAAAATTCCTGCGGCGCGAATGAGGCGTGGAGCGAGGCGCGGAAGACGCGAATACGCCTCATTCGCGCGTCAAGTTCGCGCGAATGCCGCGAATTGAGCGTCTGGCGCGTTAAGCGCGAATAGTGCCATTTGTGCATTCACGCGTTTGACGCGAATTCGCGTCTGCCGCTCGAGTTGAAAAATCTGAACTTTGCCGTGAATTCGCGCCGCGTTAACCAATCAGGAGCCTAGCTGCTTGCTCACGTGGTGAAGTGTCTGGATGCTTCAATAAATTATTTTGTTATGACTAAATGCATGGTGGGATTATGCACAACAAAGCAAATGTTTTATCACTTAAAACATTATTTCTATATACGAGACATGTTCATTTTGTATTGAATGTTATTCATTCCATAGCTAGATTATATGAAATAGTATTAGCCTATGTTGTAAAGACAATCAACATATGTGCATAAATTCGTGTCTGGACGTGAGAGAGAAAAAAATCACAGGACAGGTTAATAACTTAAGGCTGGCTCTATTTATCATCAAAACAAAAAATAAATGACAGCTAGATTAGATGGATGAGGGCGAGGGTGATCCTCGCTCCGATGCGGGACAACAGGTCATCAAACTGGGCGCGGGACAGACGTACCGCTGACAGCGGCCGTCATCGAGCGCAGCTCCTGGAGCGAGCAAATGGTGAAACTCGCCAAACGGTTCGGCTCTGAAGGGTCCGGTGGACACAAATATACGGCGACGATGATCCCCACGCCGCTGTTCTGCTCTCCAGAGTAAATACAGAGCGGTAACTCTCTTGATGAATGCTCGGTCGACATAAAAACAATGGCCGCCAACGGATTTCGATTCTGACGCGCGTCACGCGCGTAAATTTCGCTTCAAACTTTTGTTTTTACGCGCGCCAGTTTCGCTCTTGACACGCGAATTAACACAAAGTGGTAAAGCGTCAAACTAGACGCGTCAGGCGCGAATTTGACGCGCGATTCGCGTCCGGTGTGAACGTAGCATAAGACTGACAGACAAGAACGGTTTGACCTAAAAATATCACAATTGAAACTATTGTAGAATTAAAGACACCTACATCTTGGATGTGCTAAAACATACCAAAAATGTATTTCAAAGTGAACTATCCCTTTAACTTATAGGAATTAAAAAAATCATTGTCCTTCCAAACCTTTTTTTCTATTCTTTCACTAAAACATGCGAACAAAACAAAAGCATATTTGATGTGCTTTGAGGTTGATGTTCTTCAGTGAACTACTCCTTTAAAGTTTTCAGAGAGCCACAATTTCAGATGCACGTGCCTCAAACGTTGTTTGTTTAAATGCAAATTACGGCTGAGATTTTCTCCGTCTGCTTTTAACAAAGTCTGTGATTAGTTTGTGTGGATTTGTGGAAAGTCTCATTCTTCAGCTTAGTCGACTCATTCTGAGTTGATTTGTTCTCAAGGCTCTGCAATATTGTGTTCAGTGGGCATGTCTGCAAAGTTAACAAAGTTTGAAGTCAAACTAGATGAGCTTACAACTGATTGTGTGCCCAGAACATCAACTGAAACTCATATTTTAATATAGTTTAGCAACGTGTAGAGAATTTAGTGGAATTTCATCCAAGAAAGTTCAGGTTGATGAATGACAACATGATGCTGATTTGATCTATAGTGACTCTGGCAAGTAGATGAAAGCTCAGCATCAACATCTTGACGTAGAGCTGGAGAGAATGACAATACCTTGCAATGGTAGAAATCAACAAAAAAAAAATGAATTCAGCAATGTCGTCGAGACAACTAGCAAATCAACATCTCAAATTGGTGCATTAATGTGGAATTCAACTCGTGAGCGATTACAGGGTTGTGTATATCAAATGTTGTACAATTACGATTTGTATATTGGGTTTTAAGATGTTGTTATTATTACTCTTGTAGGTCTTTTCTGTTTGTGTTATACGATGTGAAGCAGCTGTTCTTAAACTGATATTTTGTTCATTTATAAATAATCTCATCTTTTGGGTAAAGTTAAATAATCAAATAAAATAGTGTATTTTTCATTTGTAAAGAATTTAATTCACTGGATTATCCATTATAGGCATCACTGCATGGCTAATTAACCCCTTTTTGTTAGAAATAGCTGTATTCAGTGTTTACTGTGTCCGAAACCATCCCCTAAACCCTTAAATAGGGTTATTTGAGGGAACAGCCATTTGTAGTGGTCTCCGAAACCATACTGGGGTGCATTTCCCATACAACTATGTAGTTCGCTGCTTCACCACCATAGTACGATGCATCTTTGGAGAAATCAACTAGCTAGTCACGACTGTTTGCCGAAACCCATTGTCGCAATGTATCGTTCAACCATGTTGGTTTCGCGTTTGGTGGAGTAATAACTACTTTTCTAACTGTTCGAGATCCAATTAACGCTAGTTTTTTTATATATATATATAAATTACAGACATGTCATCTGAGGACTATTTCTATTTGTTCTCAGTTATTTTGCTTTATTAGCAGACTCAATATTTGGCTCGTTCGTATATAGGGTTGGGTATCTAGAATCGAGTATCGATTGGAACCGAGACTAACTTTTCGTTTTTCCCGGAATCGTTCAAAAGTTAAAATTTCGATTCCTAGTTTCGATATTCACAGTCCGCCGAGCGGAAGAAGAAACCACTGAACAACACCAACGAAGAAGTGTCTACCGGAAGTGTTGGCATAACCACGCGAGTCGAACATGAGTACCTTACGTCGGCGATCCAAAGTGTGGCTTCACTTTTCTAAAAATAACGAAATCTCGGCAAAATGCAAAATTTGTGACAAAAGGAGCATTTTTACAGAAGGAGTATTTCCTTCAGAAAGGATTATTTCCTTCAGAAAGGCCGTTGGTTAGCAAGGTTAGCTAAACTTTTTTGACCCTACCTCTTAAAAGAATCGGAATCGAGAATCGTTAGGAACCTGAATCGAAACAAGGAATCGGAATCGGAATCAGAATCGTTCAAATTCAAACGATACCCAACCCTATTCGTATATAGTAGAGCACACATGCGCACTCTTCAAAATCAGTACTTTAAATCTTTTGAAAAACGAAAAGACGTGAATTACTTTTGTATGTATTTTAAATAAAAGGCACCGTTTGTACTGAATGTCAGCTTGTGTATTTTGCTCAAGTTAAGGATTGATTACGTCCAAATGTGATGCAATATAGAAAGCCTCTAACCACAGGTCGAGAGCTGTCGTTCAAACTACACAACTTTGCGATGCTGGTTGCGATTTTTCGTTGGAGCGATTGTTTCGGGAAACACTGACTCGTTTAACTATGCTGATAACGACGGAACTTGCGACCATAGTTGGCAAACGATGCTTTCGGGAAACGCACCTCAGGGGTCATTCATTCCCATAATGCACTGCAAAAACCAGTGTATGACCGATGTATGCTCAAATGCTAGAGAATACCCAAAATGCACTGTGAGTGGCGTGCCAAATGAAGTCCCCCGTCTGACCAGAGGATGGCGCCGCAGCTAAACCATCCATCCATTTTACAAATCGTTGGTCCAATGTGGGTACAGCATAATATCATAAAGGTATAAATTCCTTTTTAATTATTAAATTGTTTAATCTAGG
Organism: Pimephales promelas; assembly: GCF_988280905.1. Classification (NCBI taxonomy): domain Eukaryota; kingdom Metazoa; phylum Chordata; class Actinopteri; order Cypriniformes; family Leuciscidae; genus Pimephales; species Pimephales promelas. The sequence goes on from NC_142791.1 coordinate 22,667,004, forward strand.
TTTACATAGTTTATTTTCAGTTTACTAATGGAGCTGCCGATTTGCTAAGTTTTGAATGATTATTAAACCGCAAGCATAAACAATGCTGCAGCTTTTCTCATGCACTCAGTGTCTGAATCACCCACTCGTTTTCATTCACTCCTTCAAGTGGACTAATGTAGGGAATATTCGATGAGGGTATAGGGGTGATTTCAGAAACACTTCTTATACAGTAGTATTTCTACCAGTAAAGAAATATTACTGTGTAAAGTAAAGGTGGGCTGAAGCAGCATGCATTTGTCAGTCAATGCTTACCAAGCTATGACATCATCTCCTAGAATAGTGGTTCCTTGGCAACACCGTCTGCTTTTGGTGGATTTCGACATCGGGCTACTCAAAGACCGTATTTGGGGGCTTCAGGCCGTTGAGTCAGAGTTTTGAGGCACAGGAAGGGAAATGAGGTGGAGTCGCACATGATTTAGTCTGCGAGTTGCTCAATTTCTCTGTTTTTCCCCCTGTGTAAGCTCTGTGGAGTAAAAGTGAAACGCTAGAAAGCCCCTTCTTTAAGGTCATGTGACCCTGTAAACAAGCTGAATTGTAATGTATGGTTGCTAGGTGTGAGTTTCTTTAGCTTTTTTTCCTCAGACGGAGCCATTTGGGCTTCAATTATTGTCCTTTCCCTTTCTCATCAAGCATGACGCAACGGTTTATGTTTCAGAGTGTGTGCTTGGTAATGTTTTGTACTTAAAGAGTAGGAGTTGTAGCTTTAGTCTTTTTTTCGCCACTATAAAGTTTACCATGAGGGTGCAGTACATGAAGCATAATTGAAAGAGTCTTTTATGTGGTTAGGATGTTTGTTGCAGCAAATAACGCAAGTCAAACCCTCCCAGTTTCAAAGTAATATCTGTCCACCAGTGTAAATTAAACTCATAGATGCCAGAAACAAGCATGGAAACAATGCAAAAAGTCAGTGGCACATGAGAATGGCTTATAGAATAGGTGCTATTTAATTCTTTGCCGTCTTGAACAATCCCCCATTGTGCTGCGCTGTCATATCACATGAGACAGATGTTCTCCCGCTGTGTTTATTGCTGCATGTACAGTGCTTTAATGTTGATGTTCAGCATGCTTTTAATGCGTTTATGATGTTGATTGTGTTAGCGGAGTCAAATTTTTGGCCGGCTGCCTGAATACTGCCTGTGAGAACCTCTATTAATCCTGTTCAGAGCTATTATACATACAAACATTCACAAATAATAGCTCATCTTGTCGTTTTTTTAACTGAAATTATTAAATTGGCAGCAGATGGCTATGTAGCTCATATTTCCAAATGGTATTAATCAATCAGGTTGGCAACCCTTAATTTAAATGTGTTTGAAAATTAAATGAAATGTTTGGCAAATCATTTAGTTAATAATAGTTGTTTTTAATAAATTAATTCTTAGACAAACACATTTTTTATTACATGCTGTTAATAAAATAAACTATTTAAGACACTAACAGTGCACTAACATTTCGAATAAAAGGAGAATAGAAATATAAACATAATTTATTTAAATATAATAATAATCGATTTAAACAAATTAAATAATTAATTACACATTTTTCTCTAATGAATCGCTCCTAACATTGAAGTTTTCAATATATATTTTTATATTGTAATAATTTCACATTTAAACTCCAAATTAATGTTGAAACCATAGAATATAAAAGTATATTTTAAATATTTGTTTAATGGCATCTTTCATAATTAATGTCTCTATGAAATTGTTTTTCCCCATAATTTATAGCTATTGAGCATTTAATTTGAGAGCTATTAATTTGAACATTTATGATATTAAAAAAAAATATAGCAATGAAATTAAAACAATCTTCACATAAACCCATTATAATAAATATCATATTTACCTGTGTCCTTCAATATATCATAACTCTAAGGTTTTTTAGTAATATATAAATAATATTCAGCCATAGTATGTTTGGGATTCATCCGATGTTTAATGTAAATTTAAAAGTTTTCCTTAAAATGTTTACTTTACATTAAAATGTAAAGTTATTTTCCCAAACTTGTTTATTATTTGCTATGTTCGATGCACATTGCTATTTCTGCACATTATAATGTTAAAATGTTAAATTTTTATACTGTATATTAGTGTATAGATATTTAAAAAAAAATCTAAAAAATTGTAAAAAAAATCTGCTGAAATACTTAATCATATCATACATGGTATTTTACATAATGAAATATTGTTCAAATGTAAAGTACATTTTCATCAAAACACAAAGAATACAACTGAAAAAATGGTAAAAATGAACAGTGAATGAACTTTAACATTTGAACTTTCCCATGTTTTATGTAACAGAGATGCCAGAAAGCAGCCCGATGGACGACAGCCTGAACGACATCACAGATGTGGCCCCGTGTCGCAAGCGTCGCCACCGTCATCTTCAGCAGCTGGAGACTCAAGCCAAACGGGCAGTGCTGGACCAGAGTCAGAGATCCAGGTAACATCACTCAGATTTACACACTTCCTCCATCCAATTACTCGTTTTATCGCGGTCGATCGGCTCGTAGCGTACCCAGACTGCTGGAGGCCTGTTATCTAATGTTGCATATAAACCCCTGCGACTGCGGCCATAAAAATGTCAGTGATAATTCCAGTGTTCTTACTCTCTGGTGTCCACTTCATTCAACCTTGGATATTGTTCTCTCTCTCCGCGCCTGCAGCCAGTCGAGCAGACAGAAGCGGGTTTCCCAGAACACTCTTCCGTCGTACGAGTGGAAAACATTGGTCTTTTTCCAGCACCTTGTATTTTCCCAGTGCTGGCCCCCCTGGGTGCTTCTCTCTCCAGCACTTTTTACTTATTAATAGGAAAATTTGTATAATTTCATCTCCTCGTTTGCCAGTACCTCAGTGGCCTCCACAGTTGTACAATAAAAACCCCATGGTTTAGATTTGCATTGAGCAACTTCTTCAGACTTGATGTCACCTGAGGGACGCCGATCCTGAGAAAACGTGTTGCGTTCATCCTAAAATAGTCATTGTTTTGGAGATTATTTGGCATTAATTATTATTCCATCTTGAGTCATTATTCTAGTATTATTCCTAGGTCATTCTATCTAGCTAACTATCCATCCGTCTTTCTATAGTATTTCAAATGTCCATCCATCCATTCATCATCTTTTTATCTATCTATCTATCTATCTATCTATCTATCTATCTATCTATCTATCTATCTATCTATCTATCTATCTATCTATCTATCTATCTATCTATCTATCTATCTATCTATCTATCTATCTATCCATTGTGTTTAAAAAATCCATCCTTCCATCCATTCATTGTATTTCAAAAATCTGTCTGTCTTTCAAATATCCATCCATCCATCCATCATCTCATATAGTATTTAAAAAAAACCATCCATCCATCCATCCATCCATCCATCCATCTCCTATACATCCATTACATTTCAAAAATCCATCCATCCATCCATCATCTCATTATATAGTATTTAAAAAAATCTATCTATCTATCTATCTATCTATCTATCTATCTATCTATCTATCTATCTATCTATCTATCTATCTATCTATCTATCTATCTATCTATCTATCTATCTATCTATCTATCTATCTATCTAACCATTGTGTTTAAAAAATCCATCCTTCCATCCATTCATCATCTTTTTATATAGTATATTAAATATCTATCTATCTATCTATCTATCTATCTATCTATCTATCTATCTATCTATCTATCTATCTATCTATCTATCTATCTATCTATCTATCTATCCATTGTGTTTAAAAAATCCATCCTTCCATCCATTCATTGTATTTCAAAAATCTGTCTGTCTTTCAAATGTCCATCCATCCATCCATCATCTCATATAGTATTTAAAAAATCCATCCATCCATCCATCCATCCATCTCCTATACATCCATTACATTTCAAAAATCCATCCATCCATCATCTCATTATATAGTATTTAAAAAAATCTATCCATCTATCTATCTATCTATCTATCCATTGTGTTTAAAAAATCCATCCTTCCATCCATTCATTGTATTTCAAAAATATGTCTGTCTTTCAAATGGCCATCCATCCATCCATCCATGATCCATCCATCCATCCATCCATCCATCATCTCATATAGTATTTAAAAAATCCATCCATTCATCCATCCATCTCCTATACATCCATTATATTTCAAAAATCCATCCATCCATCCATCCATCCATCCATCCATCCATCCATCATCTCATTATATAGTATTTTAATCTTTATAAATAGTATAGTATATATAGTATATAGTTTGGATAGTATTAAAATCTATCCATCTATATCTATCTATCTATCTATCTATCTATCTATCTATCTATCTATCTATCTATCTATCTATCTATCTATCTATCTATCTATCTATCTATCTATCTATCTATCTATCTATCTATCTATCTATCTATCTATCTATCATCCTTAACCCATACATCCATTTTATTTCAAAAATCCATCCATCCATCATCCATCCATCCATCCATCCATCCATCCATCCATCCATCGTATTTCAAAAATCCATCCATCTTCAAAAATCTGTCTGTCTATCTATATATCCATTGTTCTGTCTGTCCATTCCATCCATCTTTCTACAGTATTTCAAATGTCCATCCATTCAGGGTTGTTAGCTTAGCAACATGCCAACATCTAGACCAATGTGGTCAACTACGAACACTAGATTAATGTCTAATGCACTTGAGGAGCGCGTGTGTGTGGCGTGATAGATTTTTTTAACTGGGTCATCACACATTTCCAATCAGTTTAGTTTGGATGCCACCTTAAAAGGGAGCTGCTAAAGTCGACAGTAGGTAGAAGGGCAGCTAACTTGCATTTGGAACAGAGCCCGTGCTTTTTTGAGTTGGCCGACATGTATGAAAGTTTCTCGAGTTGGCAGACATACGAAAGACGCTTTGGCTTCATATTGTATTGACGTTATGCTGGGATATGGAGAGATTAATGTTTAATGAGGGTCTTTTTAAAACTGTAAACGAGTGTTTGTGTGGCTCTGCAGGCAGAGTAAATGTTTAAACTGATTCTGTTTAAAAGTGTTTCTAGTCTCCCAGTGTCGCCGACCGCTCCCCCTGTCAGCAAACACTTAAAGCAGTGACGTTCGCAGGTCCTGATGGCCTCGGCTCCAGATGTTTCGTGCGTGCGCTCGCGTGTCAGGTGTTGCGGAGGGACGCTGAGAGTTTGTCTTGGACTTTCTTTCTCGTTCTGCAGGCCGGGTTCTGCCACCGTGTGTTAGTGTAAGACTTTCCAAACATTAATAGACTTCCATGGCATGGAGATCTGGCTCTAATATCTTTAGAGAATATCACACGAGTGGAGAAATCCAGCTGGAGTCTCTCATTCGGTTCCTGGAATGAGTTTTTTTTTTACAGACGTGTGGCTTTGAATGCCTCGGCTAATTACGCACAATTTGAGAGCTGGAACGCTTTTCAAGAACGTGACACAAATTAGTGGTGGTGTATCATAAATGAATGTGCGTTTTATGTGGCAGACAGCTTTAAAGGGATAGATCACCCAAATATTCTGTCATCATTTACTCACCCTCATCTTGTTCCAAACCTGTGTGACTCTCTCTTCCACACAAATGCAGATGATTTGAAGAATATTCATGTTGTTTTCCATACAATGGAGATAATGGGAAAGCACCAAAAATGTCAAATAATTACATTTATTGAAAATATAATGTGGTGGTTATGCTGTTTTTTTAACGCAAATATGTTTTTCATATTGCTTTTAAAAAGACTATATGGAATCTTTTATTATATTTTTGTTCATTTTGGAGCTTGACAGCTTTGACAAAATCTTTGTTTTCTTTTATTGGATGCAAAACAGCAACTTTAATTTTGTTCAGGATCACAGAATGATTTTCTCTTATTGCAAATGTTGAATTTATTTTGATAAAAAAATGCATTTCTGTTGTAGACACTGTCTCTAACTGTCATTTTGAAAAATACTATTACAATTGAATTGTAATATATTTTAAAATGTAATTTATTCCTGTGATCAAAGCTGAATTTTCAGCATCAGTGTCACATGATCCTTCAGAAATCATTCTAAAATGCTGATTTAGTGCTCAAGAAACATTTCTAATTATTATTATCAATGGTGAAAGCAGTTGATTAATATTTTTGTGGAAACCATGATTTATTTCCAGGATTCTTTCCAGGAAAGCACACCAAGTTCACCAATGAGTGAAGATGTTGATCACAGTCACTGTTCCATGCCAGTGTCTTTTAGCACTCTGCCAACATCTCGAGGAATCAAAAAGCAAATGGCCTGTTATTGTAGGTTTAAAAGCCCTGTATGGGCATCAAGAAATTCGCCTTTAGCAGCTTCCCAGCAGGCAAAATGCAACTCTAGATAGAGACAAGAATCAGTCCCACAGTTTTTTTTTTTCCCCACAAACAAACCGCACAATCGGTGCTGTCCACAGATGGCGAGACTCTGTGCCATGGCATCTGCGCTAATAAAGACCATGTTTAAAAGCATTTCTCCTCCAAAGGCTGAAAAGAATCGCCCGGCTGACATGATTTGTTTATTTAGCCACAGAACCGCATGTTCAGATCAGGGCAGCTTTATATTTAAATGTATATGCTGTAAAAATCTGTTTGTAATGCTGGGCGGGATTTAAAGGGGTCATGAACTGGCTTTTTAAATGTTATTATATTGTTGTCTGAGGTCAACTTATGACGTTCGCTTGGTTTTTGCATTCAAAAACATCACAATGAGTAAGTAATAGGCTATTTTGGACCCTAGTTGAAAAACGCTCGGTTTTTATGGGCGTCTCGCACTGAAGACTTGGAAGTAAACGCCCACTGCTGTGAGTGGATAACAGTTTTGCATATTATAATGAGTTTCAACTCACCCGTCGATGCACGTGGGGGAAATTGTTTTGAAAACGTCCAATGTTGTAAAATGGCAACCGGAATGATTCGCCCATACATGTTCGTCCCAGAGTCCGTGTGTTGCACAATTCCTGTCACATCCAATATAGACGGCACAGCACCGTTCTTTACTCTTAAACGGCCTGCAAATTCAGTCTTGTTTACAAAACAATCCTCAGTGAAATGAAGCGAACAGACGGACGATGTTTCACCTCATCAGCTGGAACGTCATTAAAAATAAAGTTTATCCGTGCAGTCCTATTGGAATCCAGAGGAAGCTTATGCAGCAACTAGGCACTGCACAATATTTTGTGTTGCTCGGTAGCTCGATCCGGGTTGTCATCACGAGGTAGGCATCTATGTTATTTAGCTATGTAATGCGCAAATCGGTGGGCGGGGCTAAACTGGCCGTGTAGAAGTAGGCGTTGATCTTCTTCTGCGGGGGTGGTGTTTTATCCTCTTTGACGTCATAGTTCTCCACTTTGAAAAACGAGTCGTTTGCTGAGGCTGGTGTCAATAAAAGCTTTTTTTTGGACTAACAAGGACGTTTTCAGTTCTGAAACTTACAGGATATTCTTATAATATGATGACCTCTTAGATGTCAAAAGCTCAAGGAAAATTCGATTTCTCAGTTCATCACCCCTTTAATACTATCTATCGTAAACTCATTGGATTGTGGAAAGCAAGCTTTGCTGCATTGAGGAAGGTGATTGAAGTCATTTCTGAGGAGAAAGTTCCAATGTTTTGATTAAAGATTGCCCAGACAAGCAAAAAAGACATAATTCATTGAGACCGTAAAGTTGACTGTAAAGTGTCTCCTTCCCAGGTCGAAGAGAAGGAAGTCGAGAAACTGTGTTAGAGGATTCAGAGGCACATCAGAACTTAAATAGTCATGTTATTGGAAGATAAAGAAGAGGAGAGAGCGAGAGAAGGCAGACAGACGTGGATTGATTTGGGCTCTGGCTGAAACAGTGCAGTTCCACAGTCTCCCAGCACCTGCCTAGAGATGAATCTGGCTGAGCGTGACAACAGACAACAATCAGCCCAGTTACACTGCGTTCAAACAGCGCTCAGCATGTGTGTGTTTGCTGCACTTCGCTTAGTTTGTGTGGGTCTCCCAATGAAATGTCCAAGAAAAGTTTTACTCCATAATCAAAAGGAAATATATATATATATATTAGAGCTGTCAAACGATTCATTGCGATTAATCGCATCCAAAATAAAAGTTTGTGTTTACATAATATATGTGGGTGCACTGTGTATAATTATTTTATATATATATATATATAAATACATACACATGCATGTATATTTAAAAAAATATATAATTTATATATAAAATACTTATATTTATATAATGTAATTTATATATAAATCTATATACAGTATATACATGAAAATATTTCTTAAATATGTACAAGCATGTGTGTGTATTTATATAAAATAATTATACACAGTGCATCCACATATATTATGTAAACACAAACTTTTATTTTGGATGCGATTAATCGTTGCGATTAATCATTTGACAGCCCTAATATATATATATATATATATATATATATTCCTTTTGATTATTTGCTTTTGATTTTATATATATATATATATATATATATATATATATATATACATGTTACATTATCATTATATATTATTATTTAAATTATATTATATAATTATGTATATATATATTTCCTTTTGATTATTACATGTTACATTATCATTTTTATATTATTATTTAAATATATATATATATATATATATATACACACACACACACACACACTGTATTCAGTATATAGTTATATACTTAATTATCATTATTATATTATTATTTCATTTATACAGTATGTGTGTATAAATATGTGTGTGTGTATGTGTATATATATATATACATATATACATATATATTTATGTATGTGTGTACTAATTCATTTAGTCATCAAATGCAAAATATGCATCACATGCATTTAATTGTCATATGCAAATATATTTATTAGCCTGGTACTTGCCCAAGTTGGTTTCTGAGAGATTCACCCTTGTGTGACCTCTGTTAAGAATTATTTCCACTTGAACTAACAAGTTCTGTTTCGGACAACCTGTAAGACTTTTCATTGCTGGTTCTTTATGTTACTTGAGTTCAATGTGTTAACAAAACCTGTTTTTGATTATTCTAATTAAATCATCCACTGCTTTACTTCATGATATATGGATATACATTTACCCATTTACATTATTTACTCTCATGTCTCATAGCTGTGGTCTTTATTAGAAATCATACCGTAACATCTCTCCCCCTTTCTGGGCTCCTTTACATTCTCTTAACCAGATCCAGTGCTTCTTGTAATAATAACTTAAAAGAAACACAAGACCTTTTTCCCCAACCCGCAGACAAATCCCAGCTTGTTCCCAGCATATATACGTGATCTACGTGTGTGCTCTCCCTTTATCCATGCCCGTACCTACGGATTTCCTCCCAGAAGGCAGTAGGAAAGCAACTCTTTCTGTTCACGATCAAATCTGCCCTAACAGGAGAGTTTAGTTGCGTCAAAATGACTTCCAGATGAGAGCCGCACAGGGGAACCCCTTAATCAAACCACCATATTTACATGTGCAGAAATGCAAATCATTGTTTACACTCAGATTGTCAGAGATTGCGCTGACTAAGCATCGTTTCACAGATGAACGTTTGGGGCTTGCTTTTTAAAGATGGATTTCTGATGCTTAATTTCCTAAGTTCAATAAAATGTGGTTTTCGAGATTCAAATGAGAATCAACTAATCAGCTGATTACATTTTAGTGTTTACATGTTAGAAAACATCAAAATCTTTGAGCCTCTCAGTGTTTGTTTGGTATCACCACCAATGCAGCATATAAAAGCTCTCTGGTCAAGAATGGATGGATTGGAAGAAAGGATGATTACAGACTTTTCTCATTTGTTTCATTGTATTTTTGAGGACAAGTCACTATAGGGGTAGGAATCGGCGTTCGTAGATCGACTGGTAGAGACTATATTTCCAAGATGGCTTCTTCCTGTATTCGCGAAGTTTACTGTGTGTATAAAATATCTTCTTATTAAACTGTTTGGACACTGACAAAGTTCTCAATGCTTCGGTTTGAATGTAGGGACCCTTGTTATGCTGTCGTGTTAGTGTGGGGCTATTTTGAGCCTTGTTAGTTGTAATAACAAGCGATTTTTATTTGTCATTACTCTATGCCCTATATACTGTACTAGCATTATACTAGCGTTATAGGCTAAACTGTTTTTAGAGATAAAACTATTTACATTCGGCAATCATGAAAACAAATCTCTGATAACGGTTGACTAGGTAACAATGTGTAATTAGACCAAAGGTTAATTTTGCGCCAGAGTTGTCCTTTAACATCGCAAAGAACCAACAGGAAAATAAATGTATGCCTGAACTAGCAGCATACTTGTAGTAAATTAATAATATAACAAAGACCGGTACAGCCGAGTGTTTTTCCTCCTCTGGGTGGAAGCCATATGGCTTCTCATATTTGTCGTGTTTCCGAAATATTTAAGTTTTATTCTCCAAAGCTTACAACTAGTGTGGCTCTTGTCCAGCTCCTTTCCTCCTTCAACTTCAGAAGCCAAAATATTTCCACACGTCAGCTTTTAACGAGGGTGTTTGGAATGGATCTCGCGCTTTCTCAGCAAGGGGGTAATCCATCGACCGGAAGTTGAAACCGGCCGGGTGCCGCCATCTTGTAGCAGAACTTCACTTGAGTTAGCATTTCCATTGACTGCCATTCATTTTGGCGTCACTTTGACAGCGAATAACTTTACATCTGAGGCGTTTGAAGACCCCATTTGTCCTTTATTTATTTCTAAAGATGCACGACAATGTATAAAATGCTCCATTACCTTGTAGCTTATGTTATGGCCAGTGTTGTGCAAGTTACTTCCAAACTGTAATACATTAGGTATTACTTGTTACTGTTATTTAAAAGTAATTCATTACCTTACAATATTACTGTCCCAGAATTGTAATGCGTTACATTACTCATGTATTACTTTTGAGTTACTTTCACCAAAATAACTAAGTAGAACTTAACTTTTGGGCTGTAACGATATGCAATATGAAACCGAAATCGCGATTCGCCACACGACTCAGATCCACGAACCTACAGAATCGCGACAAACCTCTTCCAACTCCAGCGTTATTCTCCTTACCGTCCAGATCCAATGCTGCCTTATCTTTAAATTAGGCTATTAGTATTATTTGAAGTTAACATTATAAAATACGTAGACCTACACCACAAAACTAGTTGAGGATAAATTATTGAAAATTGGGGAAGTCCAGCATTATGGACATGACATTTGCAGTCAAAACTTGAAATAAAAATTCTCAGAAAATACATGTATTGAAACGTATATAGGCTACTTCCTTAAAGGACTCCAGACATTAGACAAATATCAGTCTATGTTTTATTTTTAATATTAGGGAAAAGACACATTCATGCGTGACAAAAAAATAGGAGGCAAAATCGATTTTTTGTAATTCTGTTAATTTCACTGCGCAAATCGGATGAGGAAGGGTTGGCTCTCCAGTCTCCATAGAACTTAAAATATTCATTTTATTTTAGTTTTCGTGTTCGCATTTATGAGGAAAAAATAATGTTACAGATGCGACCGCTCTGAACTGGCACTAAAAGACTGCTTTAACACTTTCACATAGTCTGTTGCCTTTAAGAAGTAAAAACAGACAATACACTGTAATACAACTGTAATACAAGCCTCACTGAACATGTAACGAGTAAAATATTACTGAAAATTGATTAGTAATGCCTTACACTACTGCGTTACAGCAAAAAGTAATATGTTACTGTAATGTATTACTTTTGTAATGCGTTACTCCCAACACTGGTTATGGCCCCGTAGAAGCAGTTTTTTTGTAAAAGTAGGCTAACGATTGCGTCATAACCATGCGACTCTCTGTCGCACAGTAGAGAGATTACCGTATGGACAGGAGGAGAAGCTCGCGGGCAATCGGGGAAACATGGAGGCAAAATGAGAAAATAATTAATCAGAATACCTAGCAAAAGTTTCTCCTGCTCCTAGCTCATGGACAGCTCCTATTCACACTCTCCGCCTCTGCAAGTTTCGGAAGGGAATGATTCAGATTTCTCATGCCACAGCCACTAGAAGACAGATGGGTTGCTCTCGTCACATCTACGTCATCAAGCTCTGTTTGAGTCGGTTTGAGTCTGCGCGTTAGGAACGGAAGTCCTAAAAAACGCTAAAAATGGGCTTCACTTGTCTCAATTGAGTTCCAATGAGATGGCTCTGTCCACTTCTTATACTGTCCAAAGACGGTCCGGCCACTGCACTTCCGCGCTTCATAGTTCCGTCTTTTGCGTTCCGTCAATATTACGTTATTATAAACATGTATCATAATTTATTTTTTTTAAATCGATTTTTGACATTCAATTTCAAAATTGGAATTTTTTTCCCCCACCCCTAAAATTTGCAGGCAGGAGCCGTTTTTTACTTTGAAGCCTGCCTTCAACGGAAGTTTCGGTAGTCTTTTCTTCTTTTCTTCCCCGTATTGAGTGAAATGGCTTCTCGAATGTGGAAAAAATGAAGGGCGGGATTTGATTTTGTCTATCAGGAATTGATTGGATGGATGTGGTTTGCTATTGGTGAATCTCATGTGAGTGACAGGTTGCCCCGTCCTCACGCCAGTAAACGCATCATCAGAGAGTGAGAAGAGATCAGATGTCTCTGCACGAGGAAGGGGAAGTTATTGATGAAAGATTATAAGAGCACATGAATAAAAATAAATAAATAAATCATTTATAATAAATACTGCAATATCCCATAAAAAAAGAATTCTTGCTAAATCAGGGTTTTTTATCGTTCACATCAACGAAGTGGCCTGCAAGATTATTCATCGATGAAGCATGCTATTTCAGACACTGGAAATGTTACTAATAAACAGATTTATTGGAAGCAACAGAATGTGGCATCTGTTTCAGAAGCATTTTAGAGAGTGTGGACCTCACCTAACACTTGCTTCCTTTTTACTAGACAGCTCTTTAATTGCATGTCTCAGAAGCAGGTATTTGAGTCCTGAACGGCACTTGTGGCAAGATGAGACCTCAGATGTGATTCTACAGGGATCATGAACCTGGAAACACAATCTGTTTTATAATATAAGGCCCTGTTGCTTGTACATTGGGGTCCTAAAGTCAGATTCCACTGGTGAAAATGCTTCTTTGTTGAATTTACGATTAGCATGCAACCTAGAAATAAATCAGAATCTGATCTATTTCTTTATTTAATATTCATTGTTTTATGTCTTTTTTTACATTTTTCCGTGTGGTTGCTGACTTTTTGACCCCTCTGTATGTGGCAGTAACACGACTACATTGTGGTGAACCTTTACATTGTCATCAATTTTAGACGAAAACATACTTCAACATTTTTTTATATCCCTTCAATGTTTGTTCATTTTTTCCCTTTAAATACATTTAAACATTCAAACATTTAAAAATTGTTTGTTGAGTTCACCTGATTCCTGGAGCTGCATTTTGAGGAGACACTGCTGGATGCAAACCTGTTTCTAATATAGAGTTAGTTTCCAGGGACTGGCTGTTTAAGAGTGTGTGAATGCTTTACGTGGAAGCTGTTAACTTTTAACAAACTCCATTTCCCCCACATTGAGGCTTATTAAAGCTCACAAATATTATACACATGAGACAAAACTGAGTTCATTCTGAATATGAATCCTGGTGGATTGTTTATTTGATGCATTATATTCTTAATGCATTCAACATGGCTCTTAGATTGAATTAATTATTATCTTTATGAATTAAAATGATTTACTTCTTTATATTACTGCATCAGGTTTGCCAGGTCATCACACACACAAATATATATATATATATATATACACACACACACAGTGGGGCCAAAAAGTATTTAGTCAGCCACTGATTGTGCAAAAAATGAGAAAAAAAATTCCAATAAATCACATTGTAGAAGAATTTATTTGTAATTTTTGGTGGAAAATAGGTATTTAGTCAATAACAAAAGTTCAACTCAATACTTTGTAACATAACCTTTGTTGGCAATGACAGAGGTCAAACGTTTCCTGTAAGTCTTCACCAGGTTTGCACACACTGTAGCTGGTATTTTGGCCCATTCCTTCATGCAGATCTCTAGAGCAGTGATGTTTCGGGGTTCTCGCTGGGCAACAAACTTTCAACTCCCTCCACAATTTTCAATGGGGTTGAGTACTGGAGACTGGCTAGGCCACTTCAGGACCTTGAAATGCTTTTTACGGAGCCGCTCCTTCGTTGCCCGGGCGGTGTGTTTAGAATCATTGTCTTGCTGTAAGATCCAGCCACGTTTCATCTTCAAGGCTATCACTGATGGAAGGAGGTTTTGGCTTAAAATCTCACGATACATGGCCCCGTTCATTCTTCCGTCAACACGGATCAGTTTTCCTGTCCCCTTTGCAGAAAAACAGCCCCAAAGCGTGATGTTTCGGTAACGCTTCCTTTTACAGTACAGTACTTACAGTGTACTTACCTAGAAAGTACTGGCTAGTATAAGGTAAGTACATGGAACAGGGGTAGGTTCAGGGTTAGTACTAGTTATTACCCAGTAATTGTAGTTACTAAAATATAGGGGTGTCACGATTTCGATATTAAATCGAAATTGATCGAAATTAATTCAATGGTATCGAAATCGAAATAAAAAATGGTATCGTCGATACTGCCACGCCCCATGTCGCGTCCGTGATGGAAAGTTCAGATCGTTTTACTGACTCTATTGTTCAATCTCGTTCATCAAAATTAACTAAACTTTTTTTCTAGTCATTTCAGGGGCTTTAAATGTTATACTATTAAGTTATGTTACTTGTTTTTGTTATATTTTAAATTTGGCAATGGTGTAGTGTACATTGTGAACAAATTTATATTGCATAATGCATAAATGTGTAGTCTAAAAATTGCATAGCAATCTGCGCTTTACATTTTTTACATTTTTTTTTTTTAAATCGAGAATCGAATTGAATCGTGACCTTAGAATCGATAACTTAATCGAGTCGAGGATTTGGAGAATCGTGGCACCCCTACTAAAATAAGTACATAGTATTCACATGGGTAACTGGACTGTAAAAGGAAGCATTACCGATGTTTCCTCCCCCATGCTTCACATTAGGTATGTTGTTCTTGGGACGCAACTCTGCATTCTTCTTACTCCAAACACGGCGAGTTGAGTCTTTACCAAAAAGTTCTATTTTGACCACGTGATATTCTCCCAATCCTCTTCTGGATCATCCATATGCTCTCTGGCAAACTTCAGATGGGCCTGGACATGTACTGGTTTAAGCAGGGGGACACGCCGGGCACTGCAGGATTAGAGTCCCTCTCGGTGTAGTGTGTTACTTGTGGTAGCCTTTGTTACTTTGGTCCCAGCTCTCTGCAGGTCATTCTTCAGGTCCCTCCGTGTAGTTCTGGGATTTTTGCTCACCGTTCTCATGATCATTTTGACCCCACGGGATGAGATCTTGCGTGGAGCCCCAGATCGAGGGAGATTATCAATGGTCTTGTATGTCTTCCATTTTCTTACAATTGCTCCTACAGTTGATTTTTTTTTTCACAGCTGCTTGCCTATTGGAGTTGAAGTGTATCTATGATGAAAATTACAGACCTCTCTCATTATTCTAAGTAGGAGAACTTGCACAATCAGTGGCTGACTAAATACTTTTTGGCCCCACTGTGTATATATATACACATACACATACATACTGTATATATGTATATACAGTGCCCTCCACAATTATTGGCACCCCTGTTTTAAGATGTGTTTGTGGACTTCTAAAAATTATTTTTTTTTTAAACAAGATGCATAGAACCCAAATGCAAAAAAAGAGAAAAATCCAACCTTTAAGTACACTACTTTGGTGGTTCAGCTGAAAAAAATATAGATTTTTTTTAAAAGTGTATATATATTTTTTTCTGTAGTTGCATGTCAGGGTATCTAGGAACTTTTAATTGGTAATTCATGATTTCCTGTTTCCCTGGGGTATAAATATGACGTGACACAAAGGCCTAATTCTCTCACCCATTTGTCAACATGGCAAAGACAAGAGAACACACCATTCAAGAAAGCTGATGTGTGTCGACCTTCATAAGTCAGGCAATGGCTACAAGAAAATAGCTTTCCTTAACTTGCCCGTATCTACAATCAGAGAGGACTCAATTAAGAAGTTTAAAACAACTGGAACAGTGAAAAACAAGACTGGAAGAGGTCCCAAGTTTATCTTGCCACAACGCACAGTGAGGAGGAAGAGAGGGGGAAAAAAGCTCACTGTCACAGAATTGCATCAAAGAGTGGCACCTTGGGGTCACAAAGTCTCCAAAACAACCATCAGATTCTACATGCCAACAAGCTGTTTGGGAGGCATGCAAGGAAAAAGCACTGGGCGTTCAACTGGGATCGTGTGCTTTGGTCAGATGAGACTAAGATTGAGCTTTTTGGCAACAAACACTCTAAGAGAGTCTGGCATAAAAACAAAAGATGAGTATGCTGAAAAGCACCTCATCCCCACTGTGAAGTATTGTGGAGGATCTGTGATGCTGTGGGCCTGTTTCTCCTCCAAAGGCCCTGGGAATCTTGTTAGGGTGCATGGCATTATGAACGCTTTGAACTGCCAGGAAATTGTATTCTCACAGTGGATTCGAACCCTGGACCCTATGTGTCTTATCCACTGCGCCATCACCACCCACATCTAGAAAGATTGTGCAAAGAAGAATGGTCAACGATCCCTCTCTCTGTGTTCTCCAATCTTGTGAAATGGTATAGGAGGAGATTAAGTGCTGTCTTGTTGGCAAAAGGGGTCAGAGGAGAATGGGCCGACTGATTCAAGCTGATAGAAGAGCAACTTTGACTGAAATAACCACTCGTTACAACCGAGGTATGCAGCAAAGCATTTGTGAAGACACAACACGCACAACCTTGAGGTGGATGGGCTACAACAGCAGAAGACCCCACCGGGTACCACTCATCTTCACTACAAATAGGAAAAAGAGGCTACAATTTGCAAGAGCTCACCAAAATTGAGGAGTCTTGATTTCATTCAGATGGTAGAGTCAGAATTTGGCGTAAACAGAATGAGAACATGGATCCATCATGCCTTGTTACCACAGTGCAGGCTGGTGGTGGTGGTGGTGTAATGATGTGGGGGAAGTTTTCTTGGCACACTTTAGGCCCCTTAGTGCCAATTAGTCATTGTTTAAATGCCACCACAGTCACCAGATCTCAACCCAATAGAGCATCTTTGGGATGTGGTAGAACGGGAGCTTTGTGCCCTGAATGCTTTTGAATCAAAGCCACGTAGAATTAAGGCAGTTCTGAAGGCGAAAGGGGGTATATATATATATATAGGATTGCAGTGCATTATCAGAGTTCCTCTTTGACCCTCCACCTCCCCAGCTCCACCTGCCTAGATTTGCTATGTGATTTATGTCTTTTTATGCAGCAGCAGCATCTTGTAATCTCACAGCAGCGTGTCTGTGAATCTATTAGCAGTAGTATGTCCATACTTAATAATAATTAACAGCAGCAGCGTAACAGATCTAGTACGACTAGACCAAATACATTAACATTGCCATATTCAATAACAAAAACTATTCTGAGATTGCCATGATTGAAAATATTATTTGTGTATACATACAAATATTTATTGGATTGATCTTAAGAACTTATAATGTAACTTCAAGAAGCAAAAGAACACTATAAAATGTAAAAATGACCTTTATAGTTTACATTCATCTTGTCCATGTAACTTTTTTGCTAGATGTGACGTAATCCGACTAACTTTCTCTCGTGTGTGTGAGTTCAATTCCAGCCGTGTTGTCCATGTGTTTTCTGGTACACCACAGGACAAGCTTTGCTTAAAAGGCTACATGATCCCCGGCACATCCTGAAATTAACAGGCTTACGGGACTATAAATCTCTTTTATTTTCCCTCCCCGTGACCTGATTTCTTCTAGCGCTTTGAAAAGCTCTCCGTCGTCCTTATAGACAGAATCCCATGGGAGTTTCTGCAGCTTAACCTTTATTTCTTGTTTTAATGCTGAGGAAGCATTTTTACATGCTAATTTTGTCACAATGTACCAAGTTACCATTAAGGTACGTTAGTTCTGCAGTGACTTTGAGACATAAAAGTCACCTTGTACATCAGTGTCACATCCATTTTGAGTGACGGGGTACATGATCAGTGACTTTCAAACTCTTATTAGCATCCAGTGACACTAAAAACACATGGTATGTGCCTGATTATATAGGATGAAGCAGGGTGAACTGTACAGCGTTTAGACTTGACCCTGTTTTAAGGAGCCTGTGGCAGAATCCTGTTGGACCGGGTCACTCTAATCAGGCAGCAGTAAGACGTTACTCCAGTGTCATGACTTATACCAGCTTCTGCTCTGCATTTAACCTCCACCTTCCGCTGACAGTTGTTCCTTCACTTTGTAATTTTAGAGAGAAGCCGACGGAAGATGCCAAAGCCGGAACGAGCAAAACGTCAAAAGCCCAATGGAAACCAGCATCCGCTGCTGCGAACCTTGATCCAGATGACCTGTTCGATGATATATGACCCTCTTTGGGGTCTAATGAGCACCATTCATGATAAGCATGACTTTTGTACTGTTTTTAAACTATATGAGCAATAAAATTATGCATTTTTAAAGTACTTTTTACAGTGAAATGGTTCTACAATATAGAAGCTTGTTTCCTCCTTGAAATATATATTTTTTTCCTTATTGTGGTTGTGAGTTTATATCAATTCTGAGTGGAAAAGTCTCAATTGTGAGATCACAAGATAAAACGGCGCAATTACTTTTTCTCACAAATCAGACTTTTTTCTTGCAATTCCAATTATTTCACAATTCTGGAAAAATTCGGAATCGCGAGATAAAAGACTTTTTTTCTCCCAATTCCAATTTTATATTTAAATTCTGGGGTGGGTCTGAATCATGAGATATAATCGCAATCGTGACAAAAAAAGTTAGAATTGTGAGATAAAAGCCACAATTACCTTTTGTTTTTTTTTATTGTGAGTTTATATCTCACAATTCTGACACAATTTTTTTTTTCTCGCAATCCCAATTTTATGTATCGCTAAGTTTAAAAAGGCGGAAACAAGCTTCCATGCTGCAATATTAAACAATGAAAGAACACTTTAATAATAAGAAATTAGTCAATTTTTAACTTTAAAGGTGTGATAAATATAATAAATGTGAATAAAGATTTGTTTTTCTCATTCCCTACGTAGTGTTTTTCCTTTCGTAATGCATTTAACCCCAACCCTACATTCTCAAATTGCATGCATTGTTGCATTAGTTATGCTGAACTATTCTATAGTATACTGCATACTACTATACTATACTATACTATACTACATATCTGCTTAAAGAAAGGCATTTTAAACCAGCCTACTACAACCACTATTCTATACTATACTACATACTACTATACTACACACTACTATACTATACTACATACTACTATACTATACTACATCTCTGCTTAAAGAAAGACATCTTAAACCAGCCTACAACCACAATTATATACTATACTACATACTACTATACTACACACTACTATATTATACTACATACTACTATACTATACTACATCTCTGCTTAAAGAAAGGCATTTTAAACCAGCCTACTACAACCACAATTCTATACTATACTACATACTACATACTACTATACTGTACTACTATACTATTCTACATACTATTGTACTACACTATACTACATCTCTGCTTAAAGACATCTTAAACCAGCCTACTACATCCACTATTCTACACTATACTACATACTACTATACTATACTACATACTACTGTACTACACTATACTACATCTCTGCTTAAAGACATCTTAAACCAGCCTACTACATCCACTAGTCTACACTATACTTCATACTACTATACTATACTACATACTACTATACTATTCTACATACTACACTATACTACATCTCTGCTTAAAGAAAGACATCTTAAACCAGCCTACTACAACCACTGTTCTATACTATACTACATACTACTATACTATACTACATACTATACTATACTACATACTACTATACTATACTATGTCTCTGCTTAAAGAAAGACATCTTAAACCAGCCTACTACAACCACTATTCTATACTATACTACTATACTACACACTACTATACTATACTACATACTAGTATACTATACTACATCTCTGCTTAAAGACATCTTAAACCAGCCTACTACATCCACTATTCTACACTATACTACATACTACTATACTATACTACATACTACTGTACTACACTATACTACATCTCTGCTTAAAGACATCTTAAACCAGCCTACTACATCCACTAGTCTACACTATACTTCATACTACTATACTATACTACATACTACTATACTATTCTACATACTACACTATACTACATCTCTGCTTAAAGAAAGACATCTTAAACCAGCCTACTACAACCACTGTTCTATACTATACTACATACTACTATACTATACTACATACTATACTATACTACATACTACTATACTATACTACGTCTCTGCTTAAAGAAAGACATCTTAAACCAGCCTACTACAACCACTATTCTATACTATACTACTATACTACACACTACTATACTATACTACATACTAGTATACTATACTACATCTCTGCTTAAAGACATCTTAAACCAGCCTACTACAACCACTATTCTATACTACACTACATACTACTATACTGTATTACTATACTATACTACATACTACTATACTATACTACATCTCTGCTTAAAGAAAGACATCTTAAACTAGCCTACTACAACCACTGTTCTATACTATACCACATTCTACTATACTATACTACTATACTACATACTACTATACGATACTATACTACATCTCTGCTTAAAGAAAGACATCTTAAACTAGCCTACTACAACCACTATTCTATACTACATAGTACTATACTGTATTACTATACTATACTACATAATACTATACTATACTACATCTCTGCTTAAAGAAAGACATCTTAAACTAGCCTACTTCAACCACTGTTCTATACTATACCACATTCTACTATACTATACTACTATACTATACTACATACTACTATACGATACTATACTACATCTCTGCTTAAAGAAAGACATCTTAAACCAGCCTACTACAACCACTATTCTATACTATACTACATACTACTATACTATACTACTATACTATACTGCATACTACTTTACTATACTACATCTCTGCTTAAAGAAAGACATCTTAAACCAGCCTACTACAACCACTATTCTATCCTATACTACATACTACTACTATACTATACTACATACTACTATATTATACATCTCTGCTTAAAGAAAGACATCTTAAACCAGCCTACTACAACCACTATTCTATACTATACTACATACTACTATACTATACTACATCTCTGATTAAAGAAAGACATCTTAAACCAGCCTAAGCTGATCTTTTGGTCTTCAGGCAGGACTGTTAGCTGATTTTGAAGAGGTTTTGGGCACTTTTTTTAATTGGATCAGCTGGATAGAGCACATTTAAACCAGCTAAGACCAGCAAACCAGCTTTGACTGGTTTATGCCTGTTTTTCTCCAAAGTGGGTTGAATTCCAAAAGTTGAATTGAAGAAAGATCCCAAGCCATAGACATCAGAATATTACTGACATCGGACTGGTGTGAGTGAACTCTTTAGATAACTACCTCCAATCCATGAGAACACCTTAGCAACTGCATAGCAACATGCTGAAACTACTCAGATATGTAGAAACCACATTCAAGTGCTCAATACACATTACGCAGCTTCTGGTTGTGAAACCGCCGAAATTTAAATTCACAAAGAAATGGAATAACCTGTCACTGGTGAGAAAGTGTCGGTTTGTGTTTTTGTATACAGTATCTCAATATTACAGGATTTTTAGCTATACCACATTTTTTATGTTTTCTTGTGTTAGTTTAGCAAAATCATCTGCTGAAGTCTTACAGATATAGATAATCATACTTCTAACTACAGTTGCTCTTGAATGTTTACGGGCCGGCCCAAAGAACAGCCGCTAATGAGGAATCTATGTATATTATGTCTGTGATTCAGAATGGAAACCACTGACAACACCCTATCATCAAGACAGGTAAGCACCAATCATGTTCTTTAGAAAATTTGACAGTCTTTTATTATTATAGATATAGTTTGTGTAGTAAAACTCAAATTTGATTAACAATGGATAAAACTTATGATCATACAATTTGCTTTATAGTAAAAGGGAATAGATCATATATTGTATAAACTGTACAATAACTCTTTACATACACTGTTTAAATGCAAGTTCGATTTTTTTTTTAATAAATATATTTTTGTTCAGTTGTTTTTTTTTTTTTTTGCTCAGTTCAATTCAATTGATAAAATGCCAATGACTTTGTAGAAATGAATTCTATTTCAAATAAATTCTGTTCTTTTGAACTTTGTATCCTGAATTTTTTTTTCATGGTTTCCACAAAAATATTAAGCAGCACAATCATTTTCAACACTCGTTCTAATAAGAAATGTTTCTTGAGCAGCAAATCATCACATTAGAATGATTTCTGATGGATCATGTGACTGAAGACTGGAGTAATGATATTACATTTAAAAAATATATTCTTAAACAGTTATATGTCACAATATTAATATTTTTACTTTTTTCAAATGAATGCAGCCTTCGTGATTAAACCCTACCGACCCCACAAATTTGAATGCTAATGGTCTTCTTTTACCAATAATCTTGCAATCGCTAAATCTACAGAATGTTGCGGGTTATTTCTAGCAGAGGTAACGGTGTATCTCTCCCCCGTGTGGAAAGCTCAGGGAAACTCTTAGAAGCGGACTAGAGCATTCACATCAGCTAACAAGAGCAATTTGGTCACCTTCACACACCTTTAATAACCCATTTACTCCATCAGCACCTTCAGCATGTCTGATTATCAGTCAGACATGCAGATGCGCTTTTACGCGCGACTCCGCGAGAGCAGCCTAACGGTTAGGAGTGCGAGTGCTCTGTGCATGTCATCTATAAAATGATTGTTGATTTAATTTACGAAGATTGTCACTGTATCTTAGCTGTTACGTGGACTTTACGGGCAGATGCTTTGGACTTTGTTTGCGCGGAAGTTTTCTCTGCAGCTCTGTCCGCAATGCAAACTTTGTTTTTTCTTCTTTATGTCCCACAATGTATGTTCAGAGTCAGACTAGCTTAATCGGTGATTCAAAATCAAGTTTGCACCAAGATTTAAGAGCGCAGAACATCTCTGTTCCTCTTCAGTCAGCAGGATGGATCAGATTCGTTTTGGGTGGGCACTCTCTGCCCCTCCTCTGGAAACTGACGAAATCATGGGTGGACATGGAATTTGAACTTGCTGCCGGCTCATGTCTCCAGTCTTTTCGTGGGCATCAGGGGAAGAAAGAGCACTGACTTCTGCGGCTCACTGTTGGAGCATCAGATACATTTGGAGAATCGGGAATAGCTTGTCAATATTGTCTACTGGGAAAAATAAGTAAGTAGCCTATTATTGTTATCATTTACAATGCTGATACTTGATGAATATTACGGCACATTAACAAGTAGCCTAATTGTTTTAATAAAATGTCAGTTTTATCTAATTAAACCTGTGTTTTATATTAGATCATATTTGCCTCAGTGCATCCCTTTGTTTCTCGTTTGATTGTCTGTCACCCTGAAGCTTTGTTCGCGCTTGGCATCATATCAGTGGAGGTCCACTTTTCATTATCTCATCATTATCATTTTAATGGCAGTTCTGCTTTAATACGGATAGTTGAGAGTGTGTGATATCAGTGGTCCTGGGGTTCAGATAAGCTTTTGGATTTGATTGATCTGTCTTCATTAGCCTACGCATAGACTGGCTTTAGCGCGTGCGATGTTAATTGTTAGAGAGCGACGCGTAAAGATGCTTTATATGTCGCTTTAGTGTTTGATAGTAGGGCGTGTGTGATCCAGTTTGACTGTCATGGGTTTTGGACACAGCTGTCACAGGATGAACCGTAAATTTCTGAGGTGAGGTATGACTATTAAGAACATATGCTGCCTGCAGTCTTTTTTTAACCGCTAACTAATCAAGCTTTCATAAACTCGTTCTCTGTTTGACTGCTAAACCTAATTGATAAAGTGAGACAAGAAAGCAAACAGAGTGTGGGTGTTTAAAGACCTATTGGACCTGGAACAAAGAGACAGACATGAAACAGAAACAGTTTGTCAATCAACCCACGTTGGAAGTAGCTAATCTGTAGCTGCAAATGCAAAAGTAGAGTAAAGCTTTCTTTATTTCCAGATTTGAGATGTTATTGGACGTTAAGCACATCCTCTGGTTGGTCTGTGCCTGCAGCGCTGTAACCCAAGATGGTGAGTTTATGAGTGGGTGTGTGTGTGTGTGGCAATTTTACTTTTTCCACATTATTATAAACGTTTCCTTTTTACATTTACTTCGCCTCTCCCAACCTATAAAATAAATATAGGATGCACAGATATTCAAATGTATGCCAAAACTGATTAGCCAATAATCATTTTAATGTAATGGCTGATAACAATAAATGGCAAATATATATAAAAAATGTGTATACTACTTTGTAAAAATATATTAAAAATAAAGCACTTTCATGTAAATTAATTTGTAATCTTTAAAATGGAAAATAAATTAAAATGATACAATTACATATAAATATATACTTTAAATATGATTTAATAATTATTATTTATTTTAATAATTACATATATACATTTATTAAATAATGTGACTTATATTGTACATTATAATGGTGTTATAATGTTTTTTAATCTTGTTTATTTAATTATTAAACATAAAAATATTTTCAATTTATTATTTATTAATTATATTTATACTTAATTATTATATCATCATATTTTTACTATACTCAGTGTATGTATATATATATATATATATATATATATATATATATATACTCTAAAAAATGCTTGGTTGTTTCAACCTAAATTTGGGTCAAATATGGACAAACCCAAATGTTGGGTTAAAAATGCAATAAAAAAATATACAGTTAAAAAATGATAGTGTGAAGTTGGGTTAACCCAGCTTGTGGGTTTGTCCATATTTTACCCAAATTTTGGTTTAAACAACCCAGGTTGTTTAGAGTGTGTGTATATGTATATATATATATATATATATATATATATATATATATATAATAAGATTAATACACATTTTAATAAAATTTTCACTTGTATAAAAATATTCATTTAGTTAGTTTTTGCTAAAGATTAGAATTATTTTGAGCTATTAAAATATTGTAGTTTTTAAAGATTGATGTTAAGTGAGAAATAGATGAATAGAATTAAAATTAGGAGAAATGAACCAACGCCATGCATTACAAATCTGAAATATCGACCAGTGGCAGTTATGATGATGTATCATGCATCCCTAGTAATCATTGAAAACCAATCTCAAATTTCTCAACACTTCCTGTGTTAAACGACTACATCCTGTCTGCTACAGTGTTATTGTAATATTATTGATATTCTGTTATTGTTTTTGTTTTATTATACTAGGGTATACTGTATGTCTAGCCTATATAGTTTTCATTAAGTTTTAGTTTATTTAATTTTATTTACTTTATTATTTCAAACTAAACAAAATTGAAAAATGTTTAAATGTTTTTATATTTTTGTTTCAGGTTAATAACCCTGGTCTGTTATATGATGCTGTATGAGAGATGAACTGCAGCGCTTTTGGTTTATGAAACTATGACATGTTTAAAACATCGATTAATGACTTGAATGTTTCTTTTAATCCCACAATTAAGGTGGAAATATTGAGTCTCTCTGGAAACAGAATGTTTGAGTTTGGTGTCAAAGTGTGTGTTAGTAAAAGCTTCTAGAAGTTGATATGATGAGTCTGGGTTCCTCTCCTCCATCTGCTTCTTGTTTCCAGACTCGGCCCCTAGGATGAAGGTGGAGAGGAGTCTTCCGGTCCGAGGGTCTCTGGCGGAGCAGGTGGTCTTGCCCTGCCATTTCTCCATCCTCCCCGCCCTGACCGACACCCCCAGCACACCCACCGATGACCATCTGCGCATCAAGTGGACTAAACTCGAGGGCGATGAGGAAAGCATAGTGATAGTGGCCCAGAACGGGATCATCAAGATCGGCCAGGGGTTTAAAGACAGGGTGTCTCTTCCCAGCCTCTCCGAGAACCAGGGCGACGCGTCTCTGACCGTAATGAACCTCAGGGCCAGTGATGCGGGCGTCTACCGCTGCGAGGTTATGCGCGGCATCGAAGACACTCAAGACACCGTCTCCCTGGACGTCAGTGGTAAGTGATTCTCCTTATGCTAATTTCGAAAGTAATGCATATGCTAATTGCAGTATTTGCTAATGACTTCCTTTTTTCATTTGACGTTACCAAGACCTCTTTAGGCCCGTTCACTCCAAGGACGAGAATGATAAAGGTTTAGTTAGAAATCGTTCTAAATTGAGTTGTGCAGGAATGACGTCAGAACCCGGAAGTCTAATTCAAGAATTTCCTTTTTTTCAATTTGTAGGAAATAAAGCCGATGGTAAACATAACGTTGATGTACACTGCACACACTCACACCCCAAACTGTCTACGCTAGCGTTTCTTCGAAAAGTTGTCAGCATTTTTAATTGACCCTTCGCTAAGCCACGCCCGAAAACCGCCACTGGCCAATCATGTCTTAGCAACCGTAACTATGCGCAGGAGGTCTGGAAAGCTTTCGAACAAGGGAAACATCCTGAAGCATTGTGCGTATACATTGTGCAAATCTGATACCGGTATCCTAAAAGTTTGGACGGGGGAGAGGAATTGTTTTCCTTCCAGAAAATCCAAAAGCCAATGAAATGTTGGGCGTGATCAAGCAGTGCGGGAGACCCATTCACAACTACCGGTAAATGTCGACGTGGTTAACAAAAACACCTATTGCTTGGAAGTATTGACGTATAATGATATAACGTAAAATAAGACTATTCCGCTTTTTTGGAAATAGGCTCATTTTACAACTCCCTCAGAATTAAACAGTTGAGTTTTACCGTTTTCAAATCCATTCGGCCGATTTTCTGATATTTAGAATAATATCAGTTACCAGACAGTTACTGTTCTCATTGACTGCCATAGATTTTTTTCCTACTATGGTAGTCAATGAGACCAGAAACGGTCTGGATACTGATCTTCTTAAATATCTGAAAATCGGCTGAATCTATTCGAAAACAGTAAAACCCAACTGATTAACTCATTAAAATTAGC
Organism: Pimephales promelas; assembly: GCF_988280905.1. Taxonomy (NCBI): domain Eukaryota; kingdom Metazoa; phylum Chordata; class Actinopteri; order Cypriniformes; family Leuciscidae; genus Pimephales; species Pimephales promelas. Next base: position 22,694,280 of record NC_142791.1, read on the forward strand.
CTATTTCCCAAAAAAAGTGGAGTATCCCTTTGAAGACAAGACGGAGGCTCACTGGCATACTTTAAAATATATTTCAGCATTTTGTTAATCGATGTCCTACTAACTTTACCCCTTAAAGGGTCAGTTCACCCAAAAATGAAAATTCGGTCAGTATTTACTCACCCTCATGTTGTTCCAACCCTGTAAGACCTTCGTTCATCTTCGGAACACAAATTAAGATATTTAAGATATTAAGATCTCTCCTGCATACAGTCCATAGGCTTCTTGAGGGACTGGCTCTTGCTGTCCTCGAAAAGTCATTAAAGACATCGTTAAAATAGTCCAAGTGACTACAGGGGCTCAATCTTAAGTTTATCAAACGACGAGAACACTTTTGTGCGCAAAAAAACAACAAAAATAACGACTTTATTTCAACTATTCGTTTATTTCTCCCTCTGCGCGAGTCAGGTTACTAGTTTAATAGAGTAAGCTTCTGTTATTGTACGTCACACGCATCACACACACATGACCAGCATCGGCCAATAGTGAGCCTACGTGTGACGTAGCTTTACGCAATCACACTACGTTAACTGACTACTGGCGCATGGAGAAGGAAGTGAATAGTTGAAATAAAGTCGTTATTTTTGTTGTTTTTTTGCGCACAAAAGTGTTCTCGTCGTTTGATAAACTTAAGATTGTGTTTCCCATTTGAATGGTCAGCAAATGACGCGGTTGCTGCTTGTGCTGGGACTATAACGTTCAATTTTTACGAAATTATTCTCTCATCAATTACATATTATGTCGTGAATATATCCCTCGAATGAAATACTGCAGTCCCTTTTGTCTTGCTCTCTCAGATATTTCACTTGTTTGCCAAAAATTACTAAATATCTCATTGGGAATGGCATCCACACTATAATAGATGTCGCAAAAGCTGGACAGGCGTAGCAACAGTAACTAGGGATGGCGAAGGGTCAATTATCTTACGAAAGTTTCATGGCCCCCAGTATATTTTGTAGTTGGAGTATATGAACATGCAATATGTTTTATTCTAGCTTAATGCATTCTTTTTGTTATCAACACTGTCTTGAATGTGTTTCGTTTTCATTGAAAAAGCAAAAAGCTGAGAAAATCAAAGAGAACGTCTGGATGGGATTCAGAGCAATGATCAAAACACAGATGGAGTAGATCGAGTCCATCAACACCCCCAAAGCTACACAGTCCTATAGCTCGTCCTGAGTCGACATTTCATTCAGTAACATTAGGCGGTTTTGATTTATATGCTGTTTAATGTTGATGATCACGTTATTTTACATTTGCATCTGCTTGCATATGATATCGCTTGTTTCTGCTTCTTTTTCGCTTGTGTTTACTCGTTCAGGAGATGTTTTATAGCGCCAATGGCGGAAAAAGAGTTAAAAACGTAAATTTTCAAAAATCGTGTATTCGCTATGGGTGTGTGTAATTGACAGGGCTGTAGTACTCAAGGCCGGTCTTGGACTTGAGACCGTTTTTCTATGGTCTTGGACTTGTCTCGGACTCGCTGGTATTCGGACTTGGTCTTGCCAAATATGGCTTTTGGTCTCGACCGAGCCCAGGTGTCTTTTTATTATGTTAATAATATTGAAGAAAAAGTCAAGCACTGGCCACCTAATAACCAATCACACTAGATTATCCTCGCACGTCACGCTCTGTGTCTGCATGCCTGTTAATTTTGCATTTGTAAACTTTGCATCAGCCTAACGTCATTAAGTTATAAGTTCGATTACGTATGGTGGTAGTAGCTAGCTGTGTGGGTGTGTGTGCGTCATATTTGCGTTAAAGGTGGTTGATTTGGTTAACGTTAATGTTATCTGACATCGGTGATGATTTCTTCAGTTTTAAATCGACAATTCTCCAGGACGCCTACAGAACGAAAGACATTTTTGTATGTGTGTTCATTTATTACTAGCCTATTAGGGTAACGTTAACTTAGAAAAAGCCAAAATTAACCGACCAAGTGCTCACTACAACGGAGCGCGTCTTCTCATGCTGTTACTATAGTTACTATCTTACGAGGTACTACTTAAAAATCCTGGGTGTTGTGACACTTTTGCTTTTAGATCAACAAATAATAACCTAAAATTACTGTCTTGATAATGTCATGCATAGACTTTTTTTTTTCCTGTCCTGGACTCGGTCTTGACTCGGACTCGAACCTTTTTGGACTCGGTCTTGACTTGGACTGGTCTCCACCTTTGTCAATTGACGTTGTAGAACAAAACGTCATAACTAACTGTCGTAACATAACTAAACTAACTGTCGTAAAGTTATGTTTACCACAGACTTTACTTTACTTTTATGAAAAACTCCATTATAAAACCCCATAGGAAATTCTCGAAGGAACCAAACGGCAAATTAGACTTCCGTGTTCTGAGTCCACACCACTACTATAACGATAACGACAGAGGAGCGATTTCGTTAAAAATCCCCTTCAGTGAAATTGTGTTTCTTTAGCTTCCTCCATCTTGAACGGTTTCCATTGGCAAACCCGTTCAGCAATGGCTCTCAGATGTGCTGCGCTTTTTTTTTACTCTTGTAAGCACATGTGATGATGTAATTAGTCATCGAAAGCCAAAATGGAACAGCGTTCCTGTCAGGAGACAAGGGCTGAACGATTATTTTGCTTTAGAGTCTGGGAAAATCACTTTCAGAGTCTGGTTTTACCTCGAATCTTGACAAGGCCCTATTGTGTTTCAAAATAATATAAATGAAGGGTGAACAATTTGTGTTTTAACCAACGCAAGAAAATGTTTGCTCTTTTTTTTGGTTTGCCGAATGACTGCATTATGAACAAATGTCTGGAAAAATCGTTCACCCTAAGCCTAACTGGTGTAAAATGAGACCTTGGTTAAGATGATGTGAATCGGTATCACTTTGCTTTGTAGATTAAAGGTGCAGTAAGTGATTTCTGAGAATCACTGTTGATTTGAAATCGACACCCAAACAAACACACCCCTTCCTTCATAGCTCCGCCCCCAAAATAAGGAACTATACAACAGATGCAACTGCTGGTATATCTTGCGCAAGTATCAGCTGTGATTCAACAATGACAATAGCATATAACAGCATATCTTGGATCTGTGAACCATTGCAAAACCATGTTACTCGCGTATCAAGCAAAAACAAAGCATCCTCTGCGTCTGTTTTCAGGCCTTCCCACTGAGGTCTCTCCAGCATTGGAAAGCTTTTTAATATTAACATGGGTTACAAAGCTCTTGCCTGGTTTTAACCCTTCTTCTTTCAGTTATATTCCTCTGAGTTTTTCTCAGCTATCCCTCTTTCTACAGTCTTTCTGTAAATATCCCGCTTGCCCACTCTCTCTCCGCCCCTTATTTCTGATTGGCTCTATGGTGCTCCGTTGATTGGTTCAATCCCCCTTGTTTTTTGTCCTATTTACACTGCCAGGACTATGTACAAACACAACGGGTTTTTTTTCTTTTTTTTCGCACACACAAAACAAACATCTAGCAAATATTCACAAATATTTCAACAACATTTCTCAGAAATCACTTACTGGACCTTTAAATGAATGTCGTTTCAGTTCAAGACAAATTGACAGAACAAATGTTGTTGTTGGTTTTTTTTTTTCAAATCAGTTCAATAATACACTGAATATCCAACAATAAAAGGGATAGTTTACCCAAAAATGAACATTTAATTTGTGTTCAGAAGATATGAGGGTGAATAAGTAATGAAATAATTTTCATTTTTGGGTGAACTATCCCTTTAAACATTGTACATGCAATAAACTAACTTGTATTGAACCTGGAACTTCAACAGAAGATGTGAACGAAACCATGCTAAAGATTTTCTTAGGTGACAAACAACACTTTATTTGTTTACCGCATTACGATGCCCAGTTGTGTGCAGTAAAACATGAGCACATCTGGCTCAGGTGAGACGGTGGTATTGGAGTGTTTGTAGGCCCGTAGAGAGCTGTAGTCTTCCTGCCAAATACACTCAATGCCCTCCGTTGAGGCCCGCGCAGCCCTGATTGCCACTCAAAGGTAGCGCTTGCCCAAAAAAAGCCAACACTGCCATCCCTCTGAGGAAAGAGCATTCAGAACCTGGCCTGCTTACTCAGCAGTTTTGCTAATGTACCCAGAAAATACTAGAAAAGCCCATATAAGGACAAATTACAGAGCCCGACTGCACGGCCTGTTCTGAGAGTCTGATTAGTAGTGTTTGCTAAAACAATATCACTAGTTTTTGCTTAAATGGGCTGAAGTATTATGAAACTCAAGCATGTTTGTGCTAAACTGACATTGTGTGGTTTGTCTAGGAAACAAATCCCAGTGATTTAGGAACCAAAAGTCTTCATTTATTTATTTATTTATTTGCATGCCATAGCTGTTAGACAATTTGGACAGTAAAACTCTCTTTTGGAAAAATTTCATCCATGTATTAAGTCTTAGTGAAAAATGGTGAACAAATCCCCGTGATTAAGAATACATCTTCTCCAGGAGGGTGTGGTCCTGGTCAAGACAATCTCCTGAACTCCAAACTGAATGTCAGAATGGGAAAGAAAGGTGATTTAAGCAATTTTGAGCGTGGCATGGTTGTTAGTCTGTGTCACAAATGAAAAAGAACTGGGATAAAAGTTTAGGTCCCACTTTATATTAAGTGGCTTTAAGTACTAGGTACTTACATTGAACAATAAGTACAATGTATTATTGTGTCCCTGTTGTCTTGTAAAACACTTTTGCTGCTATTGAGGTGTAATATGGGTAAGGTTAGGGACAGGTGTGGTGGTATGGGTTGGTTTAAGGGTAGGTTAAAGGGTTAGTTCACACAAAAATGAAAATTAAGTCATTAATTACTCACCCCCATGCTGTACCAACCCCGTAAGACCTTCGTTCATCTTCGGAACACAAATAAAGATATTTTTGATTGAATCTGAGAGCTAGATCAGTCATACATAGACTGCCTAAGGGACTGGCTCTTGACGGCCCATAAAGTCATTAAAGAAAAGGTTTAAATATTCCATGCGCCTACAGCGGCTCAATTATAAGTTTATCAAGCGACGAGAATACTTTTTGTGCGAAAAAAACATAAATAACGACTTTATTCCACTATTCCATTACTTCCTTATGGGCGCATGTGCGAGAACTGAGACGAGGACGTTCTCATTCGTCTGCTTCTTGTTACCGGCTGCTCACCGCTTAGGAGTTTTACCGCCCCCTACCGTATAAGATGATGTGCTGATATAACTGGAAGCGCAAAACTTTCTGTTTACAAGCAGAGGAAGATGCGCTCTGTACATACGCTTTTCAATTAGCGTATTTTCCGCACTATACCCAGACAGCAAACTGACATTGAATCAACGTGGAAACGACGTCTCTCATGACATTGAAACAACGTTGATTTGCTCATCGAATTAACGTTGAAGCAACGTCAGACGCGGCATTCTTCAAAGCTAAATGAAAATCGAAAATTGGTTTGCTTTCATAACGTTGAAACAACGCGTTGATTTCAAGTTGATTTTCCGTTAGTTTTGAAAGAATGACGCGTCTGACGTTGGTTCAACGTTAATTCGATGAGCAAAACAATGTCAGATCAACGTTGTTTCGATGTCATATTTCCACGTTGATTCAATGTCAGTCTGCTATCTGGGTAAGGTGCACTTAAAAGCCTTTAATCTTCTCAAAAAACGACAGTGTTCCTTATAATCCGGAGCGCTTTATATATGGATCATCATTTTATACGGTAGGGGGCGGTAAAACTCCTAAGCGGTGAGCAGCCGGTAACAAGAAGTAGACGAATGAGAACGTCCTCGTCTCAGTTCTCGCGCATGCGCCCATAAGGAAGTAATGGAATAGTGGAATAAAGTCGTTATTTATGTTTTTTTCGCACAAAAAGTAGTCTCGTCGCTTGATAAACTTATAATTGAGCCGCTGTAGGCACATGGGATATTTAAACCTTTTCTTTAATGACTTTATGGGCCGTCAAGAGCCAGTCCCTTAGGCAGTCTATCTAGGACTGATCCAGCTCTCAGATTCAATCAAAAATATCTTTATTTGTGTTCCGAAGACGAACGAAGGTCTTACGGGGTTGGTACAGCATGGGGGTGAGTAATTAATGACTTAATTTTCATTTTTGGGTGAACTAACCCTTTAAGGTGTGAGGGAAGGATCAACTGTGTAATTGCAAATGTAATTACATGAATTAATTATAGCTGTAAGTACATGTTGGAATTTTAAAATCTAAGTACAATGTAAAAACATGTATGTACACAATAAGTCCATTGTATCAAATTATTAATTTCAATGTTATTACATACTTAAAGCCACTTAATATAAAGTGGGACCAAAGTTTATAGTTCGGACATAAACACTTATGTCTTTGGAAGCGATCAAAACAATTAAACTTGCCGCTTCGTGTAACGATTGTTACACCAGTAGGTGGCGACAAGTGACTGTTAAAACATTTATTTGACATTGAATCATTCATTCAGGAGATTTGTTAAAAAATGACGATTCATCCAATAATAAAACAAGTGAAGTATTTATGAGAGAGTCATTGAATCATTCATTCAACATGATTGAAACAAAACAAAACAAAAAATCAACAATTGACATATCATCAGAACAACTGTCAGTTCAGAATCGTGGTAGAATCACAATCTTTATTTGAAACACAAAAAAATTATGTTTCTCAATTTATGCCGAATCATGCAGCTCTACTAGTTTAGATGGTGTTCTTGTCATGGAAAAACAAAACAATATTGCTATGTATTAAATTTGATCAAATCACTTTTGTTCTTGCTTTTGGTTCATGAACTTGATTTATGTTTTTTCATAGGTGTTGTGTTTCATTACCGTGCCAACAGCAGTCGCTACAGTTTAGATTTCGAAAGCGCCAAGCAGGTCTGCACGGATGTGGATGCCACCATCGCCACCCCTGAGCAGCTTTATTCAGCCTGGGAGGACGGATTCGACCAGTGCGACGCCGGATGGCTGGCAGACCAAACCGTCAGGTGATTTCTTTAGCTCCACACTATCAAATCATGTTATCAACATTTGAATATTGCTGATACAACAACCACATCTGGGGTTGGTCTCTCCGCAGATACCCGATAACAAAGCCACGGGAAGGTTGCTATGGCGATATGATACTAAAGCCAGGAGTCAGAACATACGGACTCAGAAATTCCTCCGAAATGTATGATGTGTACTGCTACGTAGGAAAACTTCAGGGTAAGTTTAGAAATCAGACTCATGCTGCGTTCACGTCTTGTCAGAATTACTATAATTATGAGATGACAGTATGGAGATACTGCTCCGAGCTGTTCACACGCTCAAACTTTGAAATCACTTGTTTCTATGGCAACGCAAAAAAACACCTAAATGTTTTATTTCATCATTGCAGTAATGAAAATTTGAAGGGAAAATGTAATTTTGAAAAAAAAATCCTAATGATCCACAAATATGACATTTTATAGTCAAAATAGATATACAAATACAATATCCATGTGCGCCTTTAATGGTAATCACATCTTTAATTTACTTCAATATTCTCTTGCAAAAGAACAATACTAAGAAAAAAAAAAACTTACTTGGTGAACTTTTACGGAAACATGTTACCCCAAAAATTTCTGAAAGAAAAATATAACAAATATTAGCATGCGCAAATGTCTTTTATTATTTTATCTAAAAAATATCATCATTTCATCTTTTTCTCTTTAAATAAAAAAGGAAATTATTAGAATATTAGAATTTAGAGAGCAAATGTCCCAATTTGAAGGGAAAAAATCATAATGGTCCAAATATTTAATGTAATTTAATTTACATTTCCATTCCGTTGCAATGCATTGTAGGGTTGCCTTATTTATTAAAGGAATAGTTCACCGAAAAAATGAAAATGATCCCATAATTCATTGGTGTATCAGCCGAACACAACTGGAGTTGTATTAAATAACAGCCTGGCTTTTCCGAGCTTTTCGATGGCATGGAATAGTGTCTGAGTTTTTGAAGTCATATACACCTAATACTATTGCTTTAAGAACATCCAGTGGTGCTTTAGATTTTGGCCAAATTGATCTTAATTCTGCTGTGTTTAGGTTAGCATTTGTGTTGGCTGTATGTCTATGATGCCTAGTGCTGTCTAGATAGAGGCTTTGAAACAGAAGCTGTGTAATATGTATAAAGTGAATGTGTTATTGTGTGTGTCTGACCTCAGGTGAGGTGTTCTTCTCTGCTGCGGATGCTAAGGTGACTCTGGATGAGGCCAGGGCAGTGTGTGAAAGACAGGACACAGTTTTAGCATCTCCTGGTCACCTGCATGCCGCCTGGAGAGACGGCTTGGACCGCTGCGACTACGGCTGGCTGTCTGACGGCAGCGCCCGCTACCCCATCGCTGTACCCAGAACTCAGTGCGGCAATGGACAGCTGGGTGTGAGGACTATGTATCGCTTCCGCAACCAGACGGGATTTCCTTTACCGAGCGAGAAGCTAGGAGCCTACTGTTTCAAAGGTATGTCTTCGTGAAAGGCTCAGGGGGAGAAAAACGAATGCTAAAATGTATTAAGTGAATCTCACGGAAACATGGCATCCAGAAATCAAAAGAAAAAACAAGAAGAAACAACTTTGCACAATATTAAAATAAACACGTTGACCAAAATGCTTTACATGGTCAGCAACATTTATTAAACAAACAATTATGCAACAAATAAACTGCCTGTTAAAATATATATATATAAATCATTATTTCACTCATGTTTCTAGCATGTTATATGTTTGGCAACAATTCTTCTAACCCTAAGGCCGTTTGTCCACCAAAGCGTTTTTACACTCGCCTGACGTATGTTTTCAATTCTCAATTTTCAATTTTCAGTTTTCAATTTCAATTTTCAATTCGCCGCGTTTTTTAAACGCCATGAGCGTAACGAGACGCAGAGCGTTTTCTTCACGCTGAGGCGCCAAGCGCCCAGCGTTTTTACTGGTCGCTGAGAGTTGAAAAATGTTCAACTTTGGATAAAACGCAGCGCTAATCCCTGTCATTTTTTACCTAGCCGTCCAATCACAGTGGAGGAGGGGCGGGACTATTACCACACCAACCAACTGTCACAACATTCAAACTGCTGCGGATATTCTGTATCATAGCAACGAAAAGTCTCAACGGAAAAAACGCTGCGCTGCCAAAACGCTTGGCGTCTTCAGTCTGGCGTTCAGCTGGCTAAAAACTCTTTGGTGGAAACACAGCCTAAGACCACCGAAGCGTTTTTAGCAAGCCAAAAACGTCAGACGCTCTGCTGAAGACGCCAAGCTTTGGGCGCTTGAGAGCGCTTGGAAGCGCAGCGATTTTTCCGTCGAGACGATTCGTTGCTATGATACAGAATATCCGCAGCACAGTTTACTTGTAAGTGATTTCGGAGATAATTTGTTTCATACTAAAAAGGTATTTTTCATCCATTTTGTTCGCTTAGCTCTGCTGGTTGATGTCGTACTGAAAGAATGTTGTGACAGTTGGTCAGTGTGGTTTAGTCCCGCCCCTCCTCCACTGTGATTGGGCAGCTGGGTAAGAAGTGAAAGTGATGAGCGCTGCGTTTTATCCAAAGTTGAACATTTTTCAACTCTCGGCGACCAGTAAAAAAACGCTCGTTGCGCTCATGGCGTTTAAAAAACGCGGCACTCCCATTGAAAACAATTGAAAAGATACGCCAGGCGCATGGAAAACCGCTTTGGTGGACACACGGCCTAATTGATGGAGTGTGTTGCTTTTCATTTCTCAAACAAACATGCGTGAGACACGTTATGGCCATATTCCGGGATGATAATGTGATTATCATGATTAATCAGGCTCAGATTGTGAAAGGATGGTTGTGAGGATCATGAAGAATCATTTTCACACATCTTGACCAAACATTGATGCACCTCTTCATGGAAATAAATGTTGTGATGTTATTTCCATCAATAATTTTAGGTCAAAATCATGTATTGATAATGCAAGAGTCCAGCATATACATATACAGTATATACAGTATTGTTTTGATAGGGAGGCGTCTGTTTTGCTGTGATATCATAACAGCTGTGACTCCGAGCCGACCTTTTCTCTCTCTCTCTCTCTGCTAGCTGGGTGGAAGCAGAATAATTTGTTCTCTCCAGGGTGGCCTCACATTTCATCTGTTAAACGTCTGTCCTAACCCTAGCTCAAATATGTGCCTTAAAACGGCAAACTAACTGACCTGTTTCCAGGTCAGTTCCCCTGCCCCAGAATGGCTCTGACCTTTGAACCCTGTAACTGTCCTGCTGGGGATTGTTTAAACTCTCTGTCTGTACAACCTCAGTCGTCACTTGAGAGGGAAAATGGAAACAGGCCACACAAAATCAGAGCTTAACATGCATTTAATCCAATTTTGCATCGGGTATCTACGTATTTTGCATCCCATACCTCCAGGGATTTTGTGGCTTTCCTTTTAGCTGTGGTTTGTTTCATGTAACCGGTCTTGAAGCACTTCTCTTAAATGGGCTTCTACCGCAGAGTACCGCAAAACAAACATGAGAGCTCTGGGTAGGCCGGGAAAGAGCACGGAGGGCAAGAGCGCCCCACTATAATATATAAACAAGCGCTAGTGGGGGGATATGGCTTCCTCTTGTGCTGTTTCAAGATCACTGCTGTTTTATAAAGGAAAAAGATGCCTGATGTTTTACATCAGAGGCGCTGCACTGAAAAGAGGACACGTCCCTAACGTCTAACAGCTGGCTGCGCGTCCACACACACTGAGACCGAGACAAAGAAGCAGTGAGATGTTGTACTGTCGTAGCCTTGTCATGAGCAAAAGTAGGTGGCTTCACCTCATTCCATCATTTACTCCCCCCTCAGGTTGTTATCTTATGTTTTAGATTCCTGATTAACATAACCGTTTTCATAAGTATTCAGCCATTTTATATTCTGTCTGGCCCGCTTGTGACGTGTGTGTAGGTTTAAGATGAAGACTGACAGATGAAGGCACTGAAGTAGGAGAGATGGGTGTGGGCCTTTGTCCATACACAACACTGCATAACTTCAGCATTATGCTGATGATATAAAATCAGACTAACAACATAAATTATCAAACGCAGTAAATGCTGAAAGAAGAACAATTGGTGGTTACTATTGAAAACAAGTGTTTTTTTCTCAGAAGTCAGAACATGTTGTTAGTGAAATGCCTCTGAGAACATGCAATAAATATAAAATATATGAAGAGTTCAGATGCAAAAGCCTCTAAATGCCATTTGAAATTTTCTTCTTTAATGATGATTTTTATCAAACTTGAATTCTGTCAGTATTTACTCACCCTCATGTTGTTCCAACCCCGTAAGACCTTCGTTCATCTTCGCAACACAAATTAAGATATTTAAGATATTAAGATCGCTCCTGCATACAGTCCATAGGCTTCTTGAGGGACTGGCTCTTGCTGTCCCCAGAAAAGTCATTAAAGACATCGTTAAAATAGTCCAAGTGACTACAGGGGCTCAATCTTAAGTTTATCAAACGACGAGAACACTTTTGTGCGCAAAAAAACAACAAAAATAACGACTTTATTTCAACTATTCACTTCCTTCTCCATGGGCCTGTAGTCAGTTAACGTAGTGTGATTGCATAGAGCTACGTCACACGTAGGCTCACTATTGGCCGACGCTGGTCATGTGTGTGTGATGCGTGTGACGTACAATAACAGAAGCTTACGCTATTAAACTAGTAACCTGACTCGCGCAGAGGGAGAAATAAACGAATAGTTGAAATAAAGTCGTTATTTTTGTTGTTTTTTTGCGCACAAAAGTGTTCTCGTCGTTTGATAAACTTAAGATTGAGCCACTGTAGTCACTTGGACTATTTTAACGATGTCTTTAATGACTTTTCGGGGACAGCAAGAGCCAGTCCCTCAAGAAGCCTATGGACTGAATGCAGGAGCGATCTTAATATCTTAAATATCTTAATTTGTGTTCCGAAGATGAACGAAGGTCTTACGGGGTTGGAACAACATGAGGGTGAGTAAATACTGACAGAATTTTCATTTTTGGGTGAACTATCCCGTTAAGTTCAGTAATTTCACTTAAATAACAATTAATAGGTAATCTTCATTGCCATTTGAGTGAAATCACTGAACTTAAATATACAAGCTGGATAAAAATTATCATTCTAGAAGAAAATTTCAAATGGCACTTAGAGGCTTTTGCATCTGAATTCTTCATATACATTTGCAAATATGGTTGTAGTCTTAAAGGGATAGTTCACCCAAAAATGAAAATAACTCATCATTAATGACTCACCCTCATGTCGTTCCAAGCCCGTAAGACCTCCGTTCATCTTTGGAACACAGTTTAAGATTTTTTAGATTTAGTCTGAGAGTTTTCTGTCCCTCCATTAAAAATGTATGTACGGTTTACTGTCCTTGTCCAGAAAGGAAATAAAGACATCATCAAAGTAGTCCATGTGACATCAGTGGGTTAGTTAGAATGTTTTGAAGCATCGAAAATACATTTTGGTGCAAAAATAACAAAAACTACGACTTTATTCAGCATTGTATTGTCTTCCGGTTCTGTTGTGGATCCGCGTTCAGTGACGCTGTTGACGCGTGTCTGGTGCTTCGGTTACAGTGTGAGGGAGACGCACGCTGTAAACAAAACAATCTTCGCAAAAATGTCTAAGGATTTCCACACAGAGGAAGTTATTTGAACCCGAATACACGGACGCACCAGACACGCGTCAGCAACGTCACAGAACGCGGATCCACAGAACGCTGATTAAAGTCGTAGTTTTTGTTTTTTTTGGACCAAAATGTATTTTCGATGCTTCAAAACATTCTAACTAACCCACTGATGTCACATGGACTACTTTGATGATGTCTTTATTTCCTTTCTGGACAAGGACAGTATACCGTACATACATTTTCAATAGAGCGACAGAAAACTCTCTCGGACTAAATCTAAAATATCTTAAACTGTGTTCTGAAGATGAACGGAGGTTTTACGGGTTTGGAACGACATGAGGGTGAGTCATTAAAGGAGTAGTTCATTTTTCAAAAAACTTTTGTTGATAATGTACTCACCCCCATATCATCCAAGATATCCATGTCTTTCTTTCTTCAGTCGAAAAGAAATTAAGGTTTTTGATGAAAACATTCCAGGATTTTCTCCATATAATGGACTTTACTGGGAATCAAGCGGTTCAAGGTCCAAAAGACAGTTTCAGTGCAAAATGCAAACTGTTCAAAGGGCTTTAAATGATTCCAGATGATGAATAAGGGTCTTATCAAGCGAAACGATCGCTCATTTAAAAAAAAAAAAAAGTTTACAAGTTTTATAAGCTCAAATAGTCGGCTTGCTCTGTTCTGTGATGCATGTTTGTGACTCTCCTGTTCGAACTCGTTTATCAAAATGAACTAATCTTTTTACGTGTCATTTGGTTCATTCAACGAACGAATTGACTCGGAAAAAGATTTGTTCATTTTGATGAACGAGTTCGAACAGGAGAGTTTGATTCCTAGTAAAGTCCATTATATGGAGAAAAATCCTGGAATGTTTTCATCAAAAACCTTAATTTCTTTTCGACTTCAGAAAGAAAGACATGGACATCTTGGATGACATGGGGGTGAGTAAATTATCAGCAAAAGTTTTTTTTGAAAAGTCAACAACTCCTTTAATGACAATTTTCAGTTTTGGGTGAACTAACAGACCTATATAAAAAAGGTAAATGTGGCCGTTAGTTAACTACACTGTAATGTTCACTGTCTGTTCATACACATATAACTGTGTGCTCATGACATGTACTGTAGGCAGGCCTCCAAAGTTTTTTACTCAGACTGTAAAAACGTTCATGCTTAGCAAGAGGTTTACACAGCAAAACAACACCATTCATCACAACATGTGTTGTAGTCGCCCATCTGGCGATATACACAGGAATACAGAGGGCCAAAAGTCGGAAAGTACAAGTGAAGTGAAAATGTCTCTATATATTATTGATCAAATGAAGCATTTGTGAGTAACTTATTTCAAAACATAAAAACCTTACAATTTCAATATGTTGAACTATATAAACTCTAAACCTTAAAGTTAAAGTGTTAGCATTCACGTAGAGAGCAGTGGTACAGTTTGATGAATCTATTGTGAGAAACGAAACCACTTTGGTACTTATATTATAAAGCATTCCAACTGCAGTTATTCAAGACTATTTACCTATTGGTCAGAGTTAAAATACATGGTTATGCAATATGCAACCTAGCCAAAAACCTTCTGGAAAGGAAGCTAGAATTTCTAAATAAATATAAACTGTCAAATTCTACCCTGTCATAGCAAGTCATTTTTCCTTTACCAAGCAAAAAAAAACTTTTCATGCTTAGATGATTCTGCTGTTGTTGCTGTTTTTAGAAATGTTTAAAAATATCTGGACAGGGATTGTGCATACTTGGTCCGTGTTAATAGGTTGATTTAATATGTATAGACAAATATACTGTAAAAAATCCATTTGTAGGTTGGCGCTGTGGCACAACATTCAACATTTCTCTGTTTGTTTGGGCAGTCTTAGCTGTCAGCTGTTGTCAATAAATGACGTGAATATGGACGGACTAGCTAAACAATGGAAGATGGGCAAGGGTTTGGAAAAATGTTTTTGAAACAAGCCATTCTTTTTGTAATTCAATTTGGTGCCATTATAGAGGGGCACCAAAATTACACACATCACCTTTAAAGGTTTTTTTTTCAAAATGCTTTGTCAAAACTACATCTCTCTGTTCTGTTCTCAGGATGGGATCCCACAACTGTACCCACAACTGTGGCCATGACTGTACCCACAGCTGGACCCGCAACATCTCCAATTCTCTCGGACAGCCTTCAAGTCTCTTCCCTTAAAGCAACGTCTTCTACACCAGCCCACGGCACCACAGAAGAACCACCATCCGTGTTTTCTGCAAGCATGGCTCCACGTGAAAGAGCCACTCCTAAAGCATATCCTTCTGCTAAAGCCACAGTTGTTGTACCAACTGAAGCCGAGACAATTGCAGATATGGCAACCCCAACCACATTTAATGACTATGAAGATCCGGACAAATCACTGGTGCATCAGGAACCCCCTGGTGCAAATACATACTCTCCTTCTCAGCTATTCTCAGTCCCCACCTCAACTGAAAGACCCGATTATCTAGATAACTTTTTCTCTATCCAGCTACCCGGTCAGCCCACCGCAGGGAGCAGTCACCCTTTGTTGGATACTCCGCATGAGGAATACAGTGGAACTGAGGGTACCATCAGTGGTGACACGGATACTCCCGAGAGTGTGATTCCTACTTCGCATGTGTTTGTTACGACTTTCCAAGGAGACTCAGACGAGCCAAAAATCGTATACAAAGAGAACCAAACCACTCCAAACACGACCGAAGAAGGTTCGGCCATTGCTGAGTCCACCATGATAACCCCGCATTTAAGTGAAGAGGTTGTGCACAACCAGCAGATTGAATCCATGAAGGATGTCAACTTTTCACTAGACATCAATATGCTTATAGTCAACATTGCGGGCCAAAATCAGTCAGGTAGGTCAGATTTCGAAAAATTTCGTCCATGCATAAAAAATCCTTGCTTATCCTTTCATATATTGGTGCAGCAGTGTTTTTATGTGATTGTTGCTAGTCCAAGGCAGCATGTTGTAAATGAGCAACTGGGTTTAGGAAACACTGAGATGCAAAATGAATGTAGATCTTGGCTAGAGAGAGGACATATTTGGCTCTGTCGCGACGGCCACTGCTGTCTCGCAAACAACATCTGGACTTATGCAACCTTATGCAGTTGCTTAAGTCGTTGGTTTGTGTTTAATGTTTACCTCATCCACAAGTAAAGCTAAAACAGTGGTGCTGCCTGCATGCGTAAATAGGGGAAGGGGAAACAGTTCTTTCATGCCTTCCCATGACCTTAATTGACTTCCAGTGTCGCTGGAAAGAGTGATGAGGTTGATAAACATCTGTAAATGAACTGTAGCCAGTGTTCCTGTCTTGTAGGTCCTGTGGGTCGACATTAATCAGTCGAACCATTTATACCATTTGAGATTGTTAAAGGGGCATCTACTCTAGTAAAACATCAGAGAGAGAAAGAGGTGTCGATTGTGAGAAAGAGTAGCTCTCAAAGCCACAGACAAATGTCTCTTGGGTTAAATGGCAAAGCCCTTTAAAACATCAATCAGCAAAGTAATCAGAGCAGGCTAATTACTTTCCCTTACCTCGTTCAGCCTACAGATCAGGTTACCGTGAATGGCTGCTGGTATGACCATCAAAGGAAAGTTTTACAAATGTATGTTGAGGCCTTTCAAGATGAAATCAAATTGCTGTCTATATTTCACCCAGTTTTATTTGTAATGTAACAGTTGCTGGAATCACTTCATTTAATTTTGAACAAGAAAAGGGCCTTGTGATTTTGCAATATGGTGACTTTTAGGGTCTCATTGGGACATATTTCTGAATTAAATGTATAATAAGCAATTTATTCTACTGTATTTAAGTAGAGCTTCTTATTTAGGAACAATAATAAGTCATATCTTGATGGCCAAAATCATAATTGGCTTGAGCATTTTATTTGCCTCAAGTGAGACTCATGCAGTGCCAATTTCTAAGATGTCTGTAAAGTAACTTGGGAACATAAAGTTGAAACTGAATATAGAAGCAGATTTCACAGTAGATCATCATAGATGAACATTATAGAAGATCTAGGGGGCGGTTGCAGCACAATGGTTAGAGCGTTGGACTCAATATCGTATTGGAACGACTAAGGTGCCCTTACGTAAGGGATCTAACCTCCAATTGCTCCCCAGGCGCCAAAGTGAATGGCTGCCCACTGGTCTGGTGTGCACTAACTTGGATGCAGAGGACAAATTCTGAGAATGAGTTGCCTTACTTTGGCCTTCACATCACTTAAATTAAAAGCTGAAAAAGATCTGTTGGCTAAATCAGTATCATTTTTAAACAAACTCACTTAGAAAACGCTTGTGTAATGTCTTTTCCTTTTTGCTTGCAGTTGATGATGTTCTAAAGTTCCTTGGGCAAAACACTCGAGCCCTAACTGGTGAAAATGAGCCACCTTTGGGCAGTGGAGACCTTGATATATATCCCTCGGCTTCTGTTACCATCACCCCAGAACTAAGTTTCATTAACGGAAAGCACGAGTTGACTCTGAAACCAGACACTGACCAAACTCAGGAGGCCAGAGGAGACCAGTTTGACACTGCTATCCCACCAACAGAAGAAACCATCCCTGATGATGAGATAGAAATACTGTTGACGGAGGCTGAAGGCATCACTTCTTCCCCTGAGACAAATGAATTTGGCTCAACGTCGAGAACCCCCATTGAGCCTCATTTCACAACAAAGAGCTCGGGAAGTATAACCACGACAGAGTTTCCCAAGTTTACAACTAAGTCTCCAAGCCAGAAGATGACCTCACAAGCCATATCATTTAGCATTTCGAAGTTCGAAGACGGTTCTGGGATGCGCCCAACAGATGATGAAGAGGAATTGACACCATTGGAAGGTTCTGCAGATGACACGCTGCCAAGAACAGCATCTAATGACCCGGATATTGTAGTTACTGATGAGACTGAAATAGCGGAAACAGAGTCGACTACACAGACATTTGGGGTGCATTGCTCCACCAAAGGACCTGTTACAACTCCATTTGTTACAACTCCAGAATCCAGAACTGTAGAAACAGAAATTAAGACAGAAACAGAAGATTTTGAGGGCTCCACCTCTGCTGAAGAAGAAAGCTCGGGACAAGATATATATTCAGCAGAAGAGCCAAAACATTCAACTTTATCTCCATCTTTCACGGTTTCTTCTCACAGCTCTATAAGTTCCTTAACAAGTACTCATCCCAAAGAGCCAAGGCAACCTGCTAGTTTGGCTCTGTCCAGTACAGAGCCTACGATTCAGGTGGTCTCAACTTTTCAAACAGGGGCAATCTCAGAGGAAAGCACTGGTTATATTAAACATTCTGAGAAAGACCAAAACAGAAGTTCAACTGAGAGTCCCTTGTTGGTCCCTGAGATTGAAAAAGGTGTTAACACGATCTTCACATTCTCTGAGGACTTCAGCTCTGGTGATCAGCCAACTGAAGCATTCTCAAATCAACCTTTCACTACAACTATTGTTCCATCCCTTCTCATTCAACAAACTGAAGAAATTAGTACTTCAAATGCTAAAGTATTTGAAGGTTCTGCAGAAGACACAACACCATTGAGTTTTATCAATGTCGAAAGTCAAACAAAATTCACAACCCAAAGTTCAGAGACCACCATTCTCCCCAGTGATGGTCTTAGAGCAGTAATGTCTTCCTCCCAAGAAAATCTTGGAAATCCAGGTTCTGCAGAAGACACAACACCATTGAGTTTTACCAGTGTCGAAACTCAAACAAAATTCACAACGCAAAGTTCAGAGACCACCATTCTGCCCAGTGATGGTCTTAGAGCAGTAATGTCTTCCTCCCAAGAAAATCTTGGAAATCAAGGTTCTGCAGAAGACACAACACCATTGAGTTTTACCAGTGTCGAAAGTCAAACAAAATTCACAACGCAAAGTTCAGAGACCACCATTCTGCCCAGTGATGGTCTTAGAGCTGTAATGTCTTCCTCCCAAGAAAATCTTGGAAATCCAGGTTCTGCAGAAGACACAACACCATTGAGTTTTACCAGTGTCGAAAGTCAAACAAAATTCACAACGCAAAGTTCAGAGACCACCATTCTGCCCAGTGATGGTCTTAGAGCTGTAATGTCTTCCTCCCAAGAAAATCTTGGAAATCCAGGTTCTGCAGAAGACACAACACCATTGAGTTTTACCAGTGTCGAAACTCAAACAAAATTCACAACCCAAAGTTCAGAGACTACCATTCTACACACTGATGTAATGTCTTCCTCCCAAGAAAATCAATTAATCCAAAAACCATCTTCAGATGACACAACCACCACAGTGCAGACACCTGAGACTTCAGAGGAGACAACACAAGAAATATCACATTCTCCACCTGGAATCTCAACGGAGAAGCCTCTCACTTCATCTACTCCAGTTTCTAGTCATCCCCCCACCAGTGTTGCTACAGAATTAAATGAGGAAGAGCCAGTTCAGGTCTCGGATAGAGGCACTACTTCTGCTACTGAAGACATTTTCATCACTACCGAAGCCACAAGTACTGTGGCATTTGAAGCAAATTCCCCAGATTATGAAGATCAGCCAGGTCCCTCATTTGTTGAAAGACAACCACCATCCAGGGAAGAGTTAACCACAAGAAAACCAGAGGTCTGGACGGAATCCAGCTACACTGTTGAGAGCCATAATATGCTGGATTTGGAAGGTACAGTTTCACATAATGTATATTTTTGTAACTCTTGCTTATCTTGTATAGTGGTGGAATTACTCTAATTGATTCATAGTTAATTTGTCCATAATGGATATGTCCATCTACTAATAGATATGTTCTTGTTATTTCAGGTCTCACACTTTGCTCTGTCAATGTGTGTGAAAATGATGGAAAATGCTTTTCTAATGGAAAAGGAAACATTTGTGTCTGCATGCCTGGATTCAGTGGGGAACATTGTGAAAATGGTTTGAACCTGTTAATTCTTTCAATTTTATTCACTTTAAATGAGCTTAATTAGAGTTCCTGAAAGAAAAGTAATATACTTTCATATCCTAATTCTTGTAGACATTGATGAATGCCAGTCGAACCCCTGTCGCAATGGAGCTACATGCATTGATGGGTTGAACTCGTTCAGTTGTGTCTGTCTGCCCAGCTATTCGGGAGCCCACTGTGAGCAAGGTATAAAAACATGATGCGATACAATTGTTTTAATTAGGCTAGGTAATTTTTTGTGTTTTTGCAACCAAATGTGGACTGTATCTGTTGATTCTATCACATCATTTTCATGCAACGCACAATGCCAAATGTATAAATGGTTTATTCCTCAAACATTATGATTACACATGAGGACTGCCAGCTAGGTTTCCAATACTGTAAGTGAAATATTTCTATAGCTCATTTTATATTTGGAGGAGCTGGTGAATGGAATATGTTATGATTTTTGGGGCTATTTTCTAAATAGTGAATAGTGTCTGTTTAATAATTCCACTGAAGCGAATTGATTATGGTGGTAAGTCCAAACTGTTAGCAAACCACACAGTTCATCACATCTGGCAGGCCTGATCCTCCAGAAGGTCTGCGGTATGGTGTCCAGAGGGATGAAAACAGATTTGTGCCAACAATAGGGCTCAGAGAAAAGGTCAGCCAGTCAGTGACAGCACAGCTTTGTCCTTTACTCCCACCACACTTCTCACAAATGAACAATTTGCTGAGCCTTTTCTGATCCAACTGCTTTACTTGGCATGGTCCCAGGCACATTAGAGTGGCTAGGTAAATGATGAGGGCATTTTCCTTTGGTCGCCTCGTCATTCTTGTTCACCACAAAATCATGATTTGGAAGGGTTCCCAAGGTTAGGCTTTGACTTTTAGAAGGCTTCGGAAACTAATTAAAGCCTGAATTAAATGACGTTTGCAATGCACTGAGCTTCATAATGTGGCATATTTCAGCGCAAGGTGTAACCACCATTTGCATTGAGGGGGACAAGTCCCACCCAAACTGGAAATGGCCAAATTATTATTTGATGCTGCTCTCCGTTACGCACTATACTCCTCAGTTTATTGTTAGGATGGCAGAAAGTTTAAAAAGCTAATTTGGCTGGTCTGTCAAAACCGTGGCCAATCAGATCAAAGAAGACGGGGCTTAATGTTCACTGAGGATGAGTGTGAGTTCCAACGTGACACTTTTAGTTTTTACAGTAAAAAAGTGCGTGGGTGGTAAGATATAAGTAGCTAAACATAATATTTAACAACTATTTTACGATGGATATGTTTAACGACCAAAAGTAACATACAGTGATGCAAACTACACAACTTTTTTTAGTATAATTTTGCCATTTATAATTGAAAATATGCAATCAACTGACAAAACAAGAAACTGTTTTTTGACACATTAGACATACAAACAAGTTACTTGATCAATTATTTGAGTTTAAAGCTGCAGTCCGCAGCTTTTCCTCTTTGTCACCATGTCTGTTCGAAATCTGCAATTGCAGTTATTCGCGGAATTTTCATCTTTACGTGGGTTGTAAATCAGCATGAACACACGTTGTGTGGATACTGTCATACAGAATCACAGATTCACTTTTTGAAAGTTTGACCAACATAAGAATTTTCACCGGAAAATGTCTTCTGAACAAGTAACATCCACTTTCAAAACGTTCCACATCCAAATGGGCTAGAATGAGCTCTTTGCCAGACTAAAGTTGTCTGGGTTTTCCCAGGCTATTAAATCCCTTTTAATCCTTTAATTATTTAATTTCTTAACCAATATTATAAGCAGTGTTTGCTATGACTTAGATCTACACTGAAGCCATACATACCTGAAAATCTGAAGTGCCATGGCACTGACAGACGCTAACCAACTACAACAGACAAGTTCATCTGGTATTGTCGGATCAGTGTCGGCTTCTGTTGGCATTGGTCAGTGCTTGTTTTTGTAGATTGTTGAATCGGTGTTTTGTAAAGTTGGGGAATATCTAAGTGACATATTGTAATCTGGTGATTGCGTTCGTTAATCAGCATCTGTCGGTGAAGTGTGAATAACATTATACTGTCCACAAAGTTTAAAAGATGCTTTAAAAGTATTTTTTCGTTGTGTCATTGATTTAACTAATGTTAGTATAATATAACCTTATTGTGTGTGATACCAGGTCTTCATGACATGTTGTCTCTAAGCCATCACATGAGGCTTGAAGGGGTAACATTTTATCTGTAGGTGCTAAATCTGCTGGCAAGCTGAAATTTAGTCTGGCCATTGGTTTGGCATTGTTCTGACAAGATTAAGATAAAATCTTTTAAGTAGTGTTACAAATCACTTTGACATACAAAGAGTGTCTTGTTGGCATGCAGTGAGAGCCTTTTTCGAGTTAGTTCCCATTACCCATCAACATGTTCAGTGAAGCACTTCAAATATGAGAACATCCCTTTTGGAGTGTCTGTTGTGGTTTTGACTATGACAAACAACTCAGGGAAAAAAAGAAAACATTTATAATCTCTATTTAACATGGCTGTGGACAGTGTTTAATGTTCGAGGATGATGAAATCAAGCCATTCTCCTCCGATGACATGAAGCAGGGTTGGGACAAGGGTTTCTTGGCCCTTCTTTGCTGTTCCCTCACTTAAAGGTGAGACCCCTTAGCATTCTGGCAAGGCGATTGCAATTGGCATATGGGCCTTGTACTGTGAACGCAGCTGGAATCAGTTAATGAATCACTGTTTGTCCAAGAGGCTCATGGAGACCCCTTTGAGTTATGTTGGGGACAAGCCACAGTATAGAAACCCTCAAACACCCCCTAAGTCTTGTAGGGCTATCCCTTTAGCTTTAAACTATGAAAATAATCAGTCGACTTATGAATGAGAGGATGTCTTAACTTTGAAGAGAGCTATTAACCTTCTCAGGACTTGACATTTACGCTCACTTGCACAGGCTTGGCGGTCGTGTTGGGCGTTGGTCCCCAAATGGATTGGTTCTAGCTTCATACAAAATATTGCTGCCATTAGTCAGCAGAGCTAATCTTCTCCATGCAAACACATCACCTCTGAGGACATCTGTTTTCTCAGGCTTTTTAGCTAAAGATTAGGGGAGATCTTAAAAAGCCGAACTCTTGCGTTCCATGCAATAACAAAAAATACATTTTTTTTTACACACTTCTGTTTAATCAGGAATTTGGACATTTGTTGACAGTTGTAAACAATTCATTCATAGCTGCTGCATTAAACTTTTTGGTAACACTTTACAATAAGGGTGCACTAATAAGCATTAATTCATGCGTAACTAATGCACAGATATTACTGAATTAATGTGTAAGTAATGATTATCTAAGCTATTCATTAATGATTACCACATTAGGAACTAATTAAGAGTCTGTAAGGTTAATGTATTAGTTCATACATGAATTGTTTTTAATTAAATATTTAATTGTGGATTAATTCCATAATAACTATTTTTTTTTAACTAATAGTGTTAATTAATATGTTAATTACCAGAATGAGCCAAAGCTATTTCAACTTCCAGATAATATGACTGGTACACTAATATGTATTAATACATGATTACTTACTTAATTGTTAGTGCAAATTCATGTGAAAATTACTACAATTACTAAATGATTAGTTAATAATGATGTGCCTCAACAAGTAAAGTCATAACATAATGATACCTTTGCGAATCATTAGCTAATGATTAATTAAAGCAGACAACTGGAAGTTGAAGCGCATAGCTTTGACTAATTGTGGTAATTAACACATTCATTTACACTATTAGTTAATAAAATATGTTATTAAGGAATTAATACACAATGACACATTGAATTAATAGCAATTCATGTATTACTTAATCTATTAATCATATAGACTCTTTATTAGTTCCTGATGCAGTAATCGTTAACTAATGGTTTAGTTCTTCATTAGTTATACATTAACTCATGATTATCTGTGTATTAGTTAAGCATGAATTAATGCATATTAGTGCACCCATATTGTAAAGTGTTACCAACTTTTTGATATTGCGATAAATGCAAAATTTAAGGAAAGGTTTAAAATACTGTAGCATTTGACAGTACTTTGGGGAAAAAAGAGTCCTTGTCGTCACCAAGATGTCTAGACATGAAAAAGTACAAAAGCACTCCATTTTTTTCCGGACAAATAAGGCTTTCGCACCGGGTAGTTCTAGGAACTAGGCAACAGGGTGGTTCCCCGAGAACTAATGGTTCCCTTAGGAACATTTTCCTTTTTGCGTTCGCACCGCCAGTAGGAACTCTGAAGTGACGTATGCCACGCTTGTTGTTGTGACTTTTATTTTGACTGCGCAGCAGACTTTTATTTTGACAACCCTGAGAACGCCAGAACCTTAACACACAGTGCTTGCATTCTCTGTGTTCATTAGTTTACATCTGTCTAATACGTTATTAGATAGAACTGTTATACATACAAAGACAGTATATGAAAACGTATTAGCTTATGCCATGTGGTTGATGTCCAGTGTTGCTGAGCAGAAATACAATCTTTTTTGGCTTAGTCCCTTCAAAGTTGTGTTGGATCTTCTCCTTAGAGTAAAGGTTAAGGCCCCGTCCACACTACTGCGTTTTCGTTTAAAAACGGAGAATTAAAACGAATACGATCTCCGTCCAGACCAGCGTTTTATCTGCGTATTAAAAACGATCTCCGTCCACATTAAAACGACTGAAAACGCGGATCACGTGACCATTCACCAACACTGGGCATGCGCGTGCCGGTGTAAACAGTGAATGACGAATCAGGGAAGGATACGTCATGACTGATATCACCCAATCATAGAGCCAAGCGCCAGCCTCTGCGTCAGCGTTTCTGAAGTTCTCCGTTTTGTATGGTTTTGTCTCGTCCACACTAAAACGCCCTCCGGAGATTCAAAACGCAAAACGCAGCTCCAGCGTTTCTAAACTTCTCCGTTTTAGGTCTTCGTTTTTCCCGTTTTAGTGTGGACTGGAGGTGCAAACGTAACAAAAGGTCTCCGTTTTTAAACGAAAACGCAGTAGTGTGGACGGGGCCTAAGAGGCCAGGCACATCTATCACTGTTTTCCAAGTTTGCAAAGTTAGTTTCTGGAGTAAAATATAGGCTATAATTTACAAATTAAAAAAAAAAGGCGAGTCCTGGTGTTTCGCGTGCATTCGGCCAGTCAGTACACCAACGACACTGGTAGTTCCTATAGTGCTGGTTTAGACCCTACTCTGAAGTAAGAGCTAAATTAGTTCCTCCAAAAGGAGTTCCCTGAACTAAAATACTTAGTTCCTGTGGTGCGAACACGCCAAAATTCGTCAATAGTTCTACGAACTATGAAAAGGTTCCTCTGGAGTGAAAGCCCCTAAAGAGCCAAAGTTGTATGCAACAGCAAAGACTTTTATTAGGCAAGTCATGCCACTCGGCCGCCATCTTGGCAACGCCTCCGGGCAGCTATTTCGGACTAACGAAACCAGGCTCCTATCTAAATGAATGGTCAGAGACTCAGAACTGCACTTTCACTGGTCACCGGGACATAAAAACTGCTTGTATACAAACAGTAATGAAATATGAAAAAAATCGCTGAAAAAGTTTGAAGACTTTGCCCCAAATTAAGGTTTAAAACGCATTTTTCCCCCACAGGTTATACTTTTACTGCGCATGCGCAAGGGTTCTCTCGCTCTCTGTCACACGCACGCTACACAGTTTGAAACACAGTATGTGCGCGCTACTGCTCGCTCGCTCTTGATTCCGGGAGATTTCAACTAATTTGCAGGCATCAGGGAGCCGCTATCAATCTGCGGGAGACTCCCGGAACTTCCCAAATATTTACAACACTGACACATATCAAAACTGCCGCCTTTTCAAACAGTAACATATTTTCTGCTGTCGCAAACCTCAACTGTGCGCATGCGTCGGTGGAACCAGACGATAGGGTTAAATGTTTACCGGCTTGACTGTTAAAAACAGACGATTGGCTGTCCAGTGGGAGGGGTGGGGCATGTGCATACAACCGCCATCTTTGGTGTTATGGGTTTTCCCTATATATTTGTATTAAGGATTGAGGAAGTGGCATGTCTCTATATAAATAGTCTCTGGCAACAGTCAGTTTATAGTTAAAGGAGTAAAAAAACTTTTGCTGATAATTTACTCACCCCCATGTCATCCAAGATATCCATGTCCTTCTTTCTTCAGTCGAAAAGAAATTAAGGTTTTTGATGAAAACTTTCCAGGATTTTTCTCCATATAATGCACTTTATTGGACACCAAACGGTTCAAGGTCCAAAAGACAGTTTCAGTGCAGCTTCAAAGGGTTTTATTTGATTCCAGATGATGAATAAGGGTCTCATCAAGCGAAACGATCGCTCATTTAAAAAAAAATAAAACAAAGTTTAAGTTTTATAAGCTCAAATAGTCGCCTTGCTTTGTTCTGTGTTGCACGTTCGTGACTCTCATGTTCGAACTTGTTCATCAAAATGAACGAATTTTTTTCAGAGTCATTTGGTTCATTTCGTTCGTTTGAATGAACCAAATGACTCGAAAAAAGATTCGTTCATATGTTACTTTTTTTTAAATGAGCGATCGTTTCGCTTGATAAGACCCTTATTCATCGTCTGGAATCGTTTAAAGCCCTTTGAACAGTTTGCAGTTTGCACTGAAACTGTCTTTTGGACCTTGAACCGTTTGGTTCCCAGTAAAGTGCATTATATGGAGAAAATC
This sequence comes from Pimephales promelas, assembly GCF_988280905.1. NCBI lineage: Eukaryota > Metazoa > Chordata > Actinopteri > Cypriniformes > Leuciscidae > Pimephales > Pimephales promelas. Next base: position 22,720,584 of record NC_142791.1, read on the forward strand.
CTGGAATGTTTTCATCAAAAACCTTAATTTCTTTTCGACTGAAGAAAGAAAGACATGGACATCTTGGATGACATGGGGCTGAGTAAATTATCAGCAAAAGTTTTTTTTTTTTTTTTAAAGTGAACTACTCCTTTAACGTTACTGACTGGTGGTTACAGTATTTGTCCTGATTTGATCTATTGTCTGTATTAGTTCTACTATAGGTCTACCAAAATAAGTAGGCAATTTAAAATCCACAACTGATACCGGAGGGACAATATACATTTTCAAGTAAATTTGAGATTTGTATATTATTGTAGCAATTATAATAGATTTTCTAATATACAGTACATGCACTATGCCATGACAGCAGTTTGGACATTCAAGGCAAAGGATGAAGTGAGCTTGTAATGGTGTGTAATCAGTTAAAGAAAACAGCACTATGGGCCGTGCATCTGAGATGATTTACTTGGCCTCATTTACTAGTTTTCTTTCCAGCCTCATTAGATGTCATTGTTTGCATTTAGCTTTCACACTGAGCGCTGCGGTCATTAGGGGGTTTCAGTCCAAGTAAAATGTTGATGATCTCCATTGTATGGCATAGAATAAAAAGTGCTTTGCACTAGGTTAACCCAGTTGATGGCAGTTCTCAAAACAGATGCAGTTCTGTGTGTCCATAACCATACATGATCTGAAAGACAGGCTTGTTCATCGCTAATGCTAAAGAAAATGGCTATCATGAGACGTCTTTTCTTTGATAAACTATGGGCACTATGATGCTTGCTGTAGCTGCATAATGCATTACAAAAGCAGTTGCAATTTGAATAGTGGTGCATTTGCATTGATATGGATGATATTTTGGAAGCTATCCAATATGTATTGTCTGTTTAACTCATTTTTAGGTTTCTTTTCCTCTGTTTCTCATGATTAAATGTCTGTTATTCAAACTTTCAGATACAGAGGTTTGTGACTTTGGCTGGCACAAGTTTCAGAGCCACTGCTATAAATACTTCACACACCGACGGACATGGGAAGCAGCGGAAAGAGAGTGTCGTCTGCAGGGCGGTCACCTCACCAGCGTCCTGTCCCACGAGGAGCAGCTCTTTGTAAATCGTAAGTTCTTTTTCATGAACTGTGTGCTATTGAATTTACAAATGGTATTTGCCAAAGCAGACATCCATACTGCCTTGATAGTTGCATAGGGTTTGAACAAACCCTTAAAGGGATAGTTCACTTTGAAATTAATTTTTGATATGTTTTAGCTTACCTCAAAGGCATCCAAGATGTACGTGTCTTTGTTTAAATAGGATTTTCAATTTTGATATTTTCTGTCAAGCCGTTGTTGTCTATCAGTCATATAATGGAGGTCTATGGTCACCACCTCAAAGAGCATGCACAGAGAAGTCCAAATTAAACATGATTTAATGACTTGTAAATGTAAGTACACATTGATGGCCTAAGACACGAAACGAGCAGTTTGTGAGAGAAAATGAATAAATGGAGCATAGCCCATATTTGCACTAAAGCCGCCTGTCTTTATAACAGAAACACGTCTAACATGGAACAGCTACAGTGGCATAGATCGTAGAGCGTGTAGCTCATGAAAGAGCAAACCTTATTGATGCGCTCGGACCCGAGTTCGAAACCCCCTTTTGCCGAACATATGAGATGTAAAATGTATAAACTAACATAAAGGTCTCTAGCGTTGTATTTTGCCAATGAACCAGAAAACGAAACCATGATATTGCTTTTTGCCTTCATAAAACAGCACAAGACTTTAAGAATAGGCATTCTGTTTGTGCTGAATCAGGGTGTCCGCGGGGTTTTAAAAAGTATTAAAAAGTGATACATCAAAATTGTCAAATTTAAGGCCATTAAAAGTGTTAAATGTAGTTTTAGAGGTATTATTTTAAAAAAAATTAGGTATTTTTTTTTTTTTCAGACTATCAGATGTCCTATTTTGTGTTTGCATTAGTCCGAATAAATATGGGCTTTAGCTTATCTGGGCACAATCAAAGATCTTTCATCTCTGTCTATGTTTGATGCTGACATCATATTCAGTAGCTGGACGATATGATGATATATAGAGGCTATATAACCCTGATATAAGTGATCACCCGGATTTAGACCTACCTATATTGTATTTATATAAAGCGTTCACAGGCAAATTTGATCTATATATTGCTTTTATTTCCCTTTTATTGAAATCAGGCAAACATAAATGTCAGGCAACACGATTGCTGGCTGCATGTCAATATCCATGGATCACTGGATCTTTAGTAAGTTGTTAGGAGTCCAACTATATTGAGTCCAACATTTAGTTTAAATTGATCAAATTGTTAGTTTTAGTCGCATTTTCGTTTAATAGTTTCCCCTATTAAATCCAGTCACGCAGCAGATCTTTTGCCACTCAGTCAGGTTGAGGGGGGTTGTACCGGCGGTAAAAGTGTAAATCTCTAAATCTATGTATTTTTTTATGTTATAAATGTCAAAATCTGTGTAATAGAAAGGTCGCTGGTTAACACTTGCAATTCAGTGTCGTGATGGTTTTAAAAAAAATCTGAACGTAGTAAAAAAGGTATTAAAAAGTAGTAAATTTAACTTAAGGATTACTGTATATACCCTGTGAGTGTTTTAGAGAAACGTGTGCACTTTGCTCACGCGAACACGGAGCAGTTTTTCCTGTGAGTGAGACTGGAAAACCCGTAGTGGATATAATCGGAGTGATAACAGAACGCTTAGAGTGTAGATGGGAATTGGCTTTGACTCCAGTCCTGGTTTTGCGTCCGCGCCGTTAGGAGCTCAACATCTGTCTCATATGCACCATCGCTCTAGACTAGATTAGAGGATATTTTAACTAATTTGCGGTAAAACCAGTCGATCACGAGTGGCTCAACTGGTGGATTTATAGATATACTTATCTTTCAGGTATTTTGCCGACTAGCTTGACACTTTAACGTGATAAATCGGGGGTGTGGCGTGAGAGCATGAGAATTGGCTCAATTGCGTGAGCCTCACGCTCAAAGCGCACCAAATTACCATATGAAATGTAAATTGTTTTTAACAAAGTTATCAAATTACATTTAAACTAATTTTTTACGTTAGTTCTCACATAAAACTAAAATGAATTATACTTTTAACAGTATTCATTGTCTCAAGCATGACACAAACTCACCCTTATAGTGATAAATTCACAATAAATCTTACAACAAAAATATGTGGATGTCGGTAGCTAACACCAACAATAAAGTTAACACTTATATATAGCGGGACTCGACACGACGGCTGCTAGCATAACGTGACACATCTCAGTTAGCACAAAACTCTGTAACGACATACGCAACATGACATCATGACTTTTGCGTAAACATACACGCCGCTTTCGAGTCAAGTGGCGTGTTATCTCTACGCATTTTGAGCTATCCGCGTGTATCCGCGTGTATGCGTGTATGTCTACACCATTAACGTCCGAGTGATTCCGCGTGTCTGTACGCGCCATCAAATATCCAGTCATAAATGCCATTAACCCCAGTGACGGTTAGGTTTAGGGACGGGGTTGAGGTAAGTCATATATTTATATATACAGTAATAACGTTAAGTCAACGGCGTTCATAAACACGCTGAAAAGCGATTATGCGTCTTGATAGCACGACAAAAATGGAAATACGAATTGACGTGTCATACACACGCTACTTCATGAGATCAGTCTGACATACGCATGTAAAATGTCTCTTTTACTTATATAAACCACAGTAACATAATGAAATGTAGTCTACTATCAACATGTGTTACTATCTACATTGCTTTGTGAGTGGTCATTACCTTAAAAAGGGCAAAAATAATGAGAAAAGTGAAGAAACTCGCACACGCGCACGTCTCGCCCTCACTCATCTGTATTGAATGAGGAAGAGAAGCGCGCGGAATCCCCCTACTGAAACCCCAAGGCATTATCAAACGATCGACGAATAATTAACCCATACAGACGAAGATCAGCATTATCTGCATTCAACTTCTTAAGTTAATATTACTCTAATTTCTTAATAAAACTCTGATTTTAAACAGTGAAAAAACTTAATACGCATTGTAATATAACCATTAGTATAAACAAAACTTAATACGCATTTTATAACGGACTATAATGAATTATGAACTATAATGTCACATACCACCCAGATAGCAAACTGACATTGAATCAACGTGGAAATATGACATCGAAACAACGTTGATCTGACATTGTTTTGCTCATCGAATTAACGTTGAACCAACGTCAGATGCGTCATTCTTTCAAAACTAACGGAAAATCAACTTGAAATCAACGCGTTGTTTCAACGTTATGAAAGCAAACCAATTTTCGATTTCATTTAGCTTTGAAGAATGCCGCGTCTGACGTTGGTTCAACGTTAATTCGATGAGCAAATCAACGTTGTTTCAATGTCATGAGAGACGTCGTTTCCACGTTGATTCAATGTCAGTTTGCTGTCTGGGCACTTTTCACACTCACTTGTCACACTGTCTTTGTCACAAAATGGCACACCACACACTATAGAAGCAAAACGGTTAAATCTAGGATTTTTTCTCCTCATGTGTGTGAAAATCTTATAAGATGTAAAATATCCTTTGGTGTGTACCCAGCATAATGAGTTTACCTGTCCGTTGTGATGATGTTCAATGTCCCAGGCCAGCCACTTTTGTAGTCCTATTTAGGCATTTGTTAGCAACCAGCTTTTTCAAGTCAAGGGGGTATTATTGATGTATTTTTATGTCATAAAAATAAAATGTGAAAATATCTTGAGCGTCAGGCATTTTCCATGTCAGGACTCCATATGGGCTCTATGCACGGCGGTATTTCCGGTGAAGGTGTAAGGATGCTCGATAACTTCCGCCGATCGTAGAGTCCAATGCAATACCGAGAATTTATATTGAATTTTATACTCCATGGTTATACTAATGAAACGTTAGTCACAAAAATAGATAAAACAGACACCCCTCGTTGTGTTTATGCTTCTTTTTAAAATTATATTAAATAAACATAACTATATATAAAATTACATCTAAACATGTGTACGTTTCGTTTCAAAGACGGGAGGACAGTAAATATTGAAGACTCTGCCATAATCCCGTTTTCTCCGGTTTTCCTCCGCTTTAATCTACACAACCGGAAATGGACGAGCATCCTTGCGTCAAATGCGGAATTTATGCGTGCATATAGCCCATTCGGGACCAGATGATCCTGCAATGATTAAACAAAGCATATGTCATATTAAAAGTGCTGCATGCTGTTGACTCCAAACTAAACAAACTTCATCTTGGCTGCTCCGGGCACAGAAACGATTTGTTCTACATTTGTTTGTCATTTGATGTGTGGTTTGGTTTAACTGATTTCCTGCTATTTTCACTTCAGCCAGGTAGTCTATTAAAGATGTCAAAGAAGTTTGCAAAGGCCCTCACACAAAAAGATTTGTAGCTGTTTTTTTTTTTCTATGTTAAAATATGTTCTCATTTCCTAGTTTAATATGCAGAGACAACTATAATTGGGTTCATTGTCCCCAAAAGTATAAGCATGTGCTATCAAAACATTGCTCTGTTTGTTTGAGTTTCCCGACCAGTCTGACACAGCAGTTTGAAGCGAGAATTGTCCGTTTTCCGAATGAAACTGATAACCAGTAGCATAAAACAGAAATCTATACAACTTGTGCACTAAATCTTAAGTCTTCTAAAGTTATATGATTGTTTGTACGGACTTGACAGAGATGTGTAACTGTCTTATAGGTTTGGGCCATGACTATCAGTGGATCGGGCTGAATGATAAAATGTTTAACAATGATTTCCGCTGGACCGATGGACACCCTATGGTAAGATGGGATTCATTATTTTGATCCTAATAATGTCTGTTTATCAGATGCACTTCTGTGTTCCAGGTGTCCAGGATTGCAGAGAAATGAGTCATTCTTGTTTTGTTTGAGTTTGAGGTTTTTTTATGTTTTGTTTTTTGACAATGATTAATAGAGGTTGTTTGATCCTAAAATTAGTGAAAACACAGACTTTAAAAACGCAGTACACAATTGTGCCACCCAAGTGCAACTGTTTATCTACCAACCATGAGATGATGCTAATGCTAACGGGAAAGTTCTTGCTTTAGCATGTTTGTCATACTGTGTGGTAACAGAAGCGGTGAAAAAGATGAGTACCGCACTTAACAACACTCTCAGAAAAAAAGGTACAAAAGTTGTCACTGGGGCTGTACCTTTTCAAAAGGTACACTTTTGTATCCAAAGGCTACATATTGGTACCTTAGTGGTACATATTAGCACCTAAAATGTACATATTAGCTCATAGCTACTAGCACCTAAAATGTACAGTACATATTAGCACCTGAAATGAACATATTAGCACCTAAAATGTACATATTAGCTCATGAAATGGACATATTAGCACCTAGAATGTTCATATTATCACCTAAAATGTACATAACACCTAAAATGTACATATTACCACCTAAAATTGACATATTAGCACCTAAAATGGACATATTAGCACCTAAAATGTACATGTTAGCACCTAAAATGTATGTATTAGCAGCTAAAATGGACAAAAGTTTACCTTTTGAAAAGGTACAGCCCCAGTGACAGCTTTTGTACCTTTTTTTCTGAGAGTGAATAATTAATCAATTTACCTTATACTTTATTATAATACCTAATTCTTTATTTTTACTGTGTCCTTGTTACATACAGTATGTTACATGTACTTACCATAGTAATAAGAGTAAATTATGCATAATTACATGCAACTAACCCTCAACCAAATCCTAATCCTACCCTAACCCTATGGTGAGTACATTTAGTTGCTTAATATTTATATACAGTAAGTTAACAATGACACCTTAAAATAAAGTGTAACCAAAATACTATATTAATCAGAATGCAAATTTAGTCCAGTTATCATCTTAAAAATATGGATTTTTTTAACAATGTATTGACTTTTGACAATTCATTAAGTGATTATTGTAGGTTTTAAAACTGTTGATGTTTGTAGTTAATTTGTCATGCTGAAAATAGGAAGAGTGCATTGCATTGTGGGTTACAGTATTCTACATACAGTAGTGTGCTTTGGTTTTATAACGCATATTTTGTCTTATTTCTATGTTATCTGGGTATTCCATGCATACGGAAAAAAATTGCATGCTGTCTACTATCTATTTCCTGTAAATTTGTGAAACTTCTGATTTATTATGGCAATGGGTAAATAACTGGAAGAATATCAAAAGTTCAGTAACAGTCAAACGTTTTGTTTATGATTACAATAATAATTGCTGCATCTGCTCTTACATTGTTAATAATAATGTGGACACATACATACTGCAAAAATAGTAGTAGCTTTTTTATTTTATATTAAGTAGTATGTTAGTGTGATTGAAAGTCATTACAACATAAAAGCTATGTTACAAAATGTCTTGACAAAGATCGCAATATCCAAAATTCTTGTCCATGCGGTTACATTTTTTGGTCCCCCATGAGGAAAACAACAGATTAATCATATTAAGTGATGTTGTTTGAAAATGCACATTTTAGGGGTTGAGGGTAGAATATATTATACAGATTATACGGTATAAAAATCCCTATGTCTATGGAAAGTCCCCATGAAACATGAAAATGTGTTTGTGTGTGCATTTATATGCATATATTAAAATTATATATATTATGAACATAAATCTTTGTAATGACCTTGAGTCATCCTGTTATTTATATTTGATGTTTTTTGCATGCATGAAAAGGGGCTTGTGTGTTTGTGTTCAACCCATGCAAATTGAATGCAGCAGTACATTTTGTTTGAATAACGCATCATCCCTTTTCCCCTTTTTATCAAGGAAAGTCCCATGTAGCCCTTCCAGATGTGTATAAAATTCAGTCTATGGGATTTTTGCACCCTCGTGTGGGCACATGCAGTACTGCACCAATAGAATAACGCACTGTACTTGTGTTCCTGTGCACTAGCAATTTGAGAACTGGAGAGAGGGTCAGCCGGACAGCTTCTTTTCCACGGGCGAGGACTGCGTGGTGATGATCTGGCATGAGAACGGCCAGTGGAATGATGTGCCGTGCAATTATCACCTGACCTTCACCTGCAAGAAGGGCACTGGTGAGACCTCCTCTAGTCTGCAGTGTTGCTTACTGTGAGTTCATTGTCTTTGACTTTCTTTTTCCTCTGTCCCAGTGTCCTGTGGTCAACCCCCTGTCATAAAAGACGCCCATATCTATGGCAGCATGAAACCGCGCTATGAAATCAACTCTCTGGTCAGGTACCACTGCAAGGACGGCTTCATCCAAAGACACGTTCCTACTATCAGATGCCAAGAAGATGGCCACTGGGGCAAGCCCAAAATCACATGCTTGAATCGTAAGTATAATGCTGTTTTAGTATTATTTATATATTATTAAAGTTTTGAATTTGTTTTATATTTTTATATTTTTAGTTTTCATTTAATTTTAAGTTTTAGTAATTTTTTTTGGTCACATTTACTAGTGTTTAAAGTTAAAAAAAATATTACATGTAATATTACATGTAATCAGTTACTAGCCAGCACTATAGGGCTGTCAAACGATTAATCGCGATTAATATATTAATTAATAATATATTAATATTATATATAAATATAAATATTTTATATATAAATAATATTTTTTTCTTAAATATTCATACATGTGTGTGTATTTATATATATATACAAAATAATTATATACAGTGCACCCACATATATTATGTAAACACAAACTTTTATTTTGGATGCGATTAATCGTTTGACAGCCCTAATACATATATATATATATATATATATATATATATATGAAGATTTCAGATGCAAAAGCCTCTAAGTGCCATCTGAAATTTTGTTCTAGAATGATAATTTTTATCATGCTGTATATTTAAGTTCAGTAATTTCACTTAAATTGCAATGAAGATTACCTATTAATTGTCATTTAAGTGAAATTACTAAACTTAAATGAACAAGCATGATAAAAATGATCATTCTAGAAGAAAATTTCAAATATATTTATACATGAAATCTGGATTACGCAATCAAATTCCAATTTATGTAGCCTAATTGTAATTAGATTATATTATGTTTTAAAATACATATTGATTTCATGTTCTCACAATGGCAGTAAACTATACATAATTCATTGGCCATTCATTCAGGTCAAAAAATAATCATAAAGTAGTCAGATCATATTATGTTAAATGTGTAATGAAATGGATTATGTTACTAACTACAATTTTTGCCTTGTAACTTGTAATCAGTGACCGACCACAATATTTTTAATAACTGAAACGATTTTTAATGATTTTTGATTATTGGAAATTACGTTAGTGCTCTTCGAAAAAATTGAAAGTGCATTCCAGGTTTTCTGAAGTCACACAAAAGCATTTTTGCTATTTAAATGATTATTCAAAAAATAAAAACCTTTAGATCAAATGAATGTCTCAATATTTTTTTTTTTTTCGAGTGAAGAATGACAAAATGTTCATTTTGGGTAAAAGTTAACATATCTTTACCTTTTAATCTACAGCATCTACCTACCAGAAGACGTATGCACACAAATATCAAAACAATAACTATTACAACAACAGTAAGAGACGCCACAGTGGGTCCCATCATCGCTGGTTAAAAACAACTGAGGACTCCATACACTGATCCCCAACCAGAGCTACAGATGCTTCACATCCACAGAGAAGGTCTTCAGTCGAAAGGCGCGAAGCCAAACTATGTGCCTGATGAATGTTTTAGAGCTGAAGTGAATTACCCTGAGGGACTGCAAAAAACACCATCACACCCACTGAGAGTGTACTTTATCTTCGACTATGCAATAGTGTACATCGCATATTGTAATTATGTCTTAATGTTTTGACATGGGGAGGAGGGTCTCTGGTTGAAATGTATATAGTAGAGATAATGAACAAGTAAAAACAGCTGTGAATGGTGACTGTAATTTTTTTAAGTCGTAACCTTACGAAGAATGGGATTTCCTTTTCTCCCTGGCTCAATAAAAGAGCACTATGGTACGAGCAGAGTATAAACAAAACAATTACAGTACGCATGTACGAAGAGTAAAAGAACAATAGGCATTATATTGTTTCACATTGTGGTGAGGGGGGTTCAAAAGGGATGTCACGGGGCTGGAGGACAAAACAATGCTGAAAGGACTGCAACTCATGACTGGAAAACAAATCTTCATCGTCATCTTCCTCGGCAGCATCCTCTCTAGTTGTGAGGATCACTCCGATAACACCAAACTATTGTACACTCTCATAATCATATTCTCATATGGCATCGAAATATATATTTTAGGTTGTTGTTTTTTTGTGGGTTTGTAATCATTTTTTTATTTTATTTTTTACTTTTTTAAATGAATGTCATGGTAAAATATGAAAATATGAATACTGTATGTGTGGTTGAATGAACTAGCAGTTTTGTCAAACATTATTACAAATGTTACACGAAGCCATAGAAGTTTAATTTATTGCTGAAGATACATAGGCCTATAACAATGAATGAACTGTGAGATTTTAAATAATAAAGCGCTATTAGTATATTATGAACACATTTAAACCGTGTGTTTGATTGTTTGACTTCATAAAAATCCCACGTTAATTGTAATAGAAAGTTGTTATGGCTGATGTTAATCAAAAGAGGGCGATGTAACACGGAGATTTTCCCGCGCCATTTTGAAGTTGGCGTGTGACGGGAATGAACACAGACTGTTTTGACGACTTTCTTCAACCGATTTGATAACGATGACAAGGTAAGGATGTGGAAGGTTAACATGAACACTGTTCAGTGTTCTTTTTAGATTACATCTGATAATGGAACAATTCCAATAGGGTCCTCCTCACCATTTGTCACTATTTGTCATTCCATTTTTGTTTTCTGAGTGACTTTGGCTAGTAAATGTATTGAGACCTGAAATATGGTTTCAGTGTACCTGACCTGAAAACAAACTAAAGTGAAAATGCACAGTTACCACAACTATCTTGTTAAAGACCAATAACAAATAGCGTGGCATAGGCTATAGTCCATGACTTAGCCGTAGGCCATCTTGCTATGTTCTGACTTGATCGCCAATGTTGATAAATCCATTGTTGTTAAATTTTTCAGGTTAATATTATAAAAATATAACGTACAGTTTTGAGACACCAACCTCATCCCTGTCATATGTTTTGGAGGGGTAATTTATTTATTTATTGAGCCAATCAGCTGAGACAAAAATTATGTGAGAGAACTGGCAAAACAAACATATTGAGATTTCTCTTCCTTTCTTTTGTGTTTTGGCAGTGAGAAAACAACTACACCAAATATGTATTTGACTGATTGTTTATTTTTTGTGGTTCAATGTTTTTTTTTTTTTTTTTTTACATTGATACAGTCAAATCATCCGTTTAATTATACTTTATGTACACAAAACAAGGGTGAAAAATGTTAACGCTGCCTATAAAGACATATCTAAGCATCATCCAGTTCTAAAATTTATTCTGAAGTCTTTTAAACAAGGCACATGTACAGTTGCCAGAGTCAAAACAAAATGAAATGAATGTGAATACATATGCAATTATTTTGAAACCTTTAATATTTAGAAATATTTTGTGGAGCTGGTAATTTAGTGTAGCGGCAAAAACTCATGACCGTAGTTCTAAACTGTCCGTGTTCACTCTAATAGCAATGATAACAATAATAAAACAATATTAAGATGTTTTTGTCTTAGCTTGGCAGTCTGTTTTAATTGTTTGTTTCCAAATGACTTGGCTTGACATTATTTTCTGAAGGTCTACTGCTTCATAGACAAGACTGAATGCAACATGCTAACTATGCACTTTTTTGTTGTGCCATTATTTTTTTTGCTTCGACTTTGAGTAAACCTTTACCTGCAAGGTCTATTTTTTTCTACAATAGAAGATAAATTTAATTGTGCTGTTTTTCTTTTACTAAGTAACACAATATGGTCATTAGCACTGTCGTCTTTTTGACCACCTCAGTCTTGTTATTTGTAAACGGTAAACATGCATAGGCTAAAACTACTCATCACATGGGCTAGAAACTGGGCTGTGTGCCTTCTTTCGCAGAGGTCCTCTAGCAAACTAATTTGGATTAACATTTGGCACCATTGCTATGGGCTATGTTTGAAGATAGGTTTTCTATGGTTTCATGAATTGATGAATTTCAAGTCTGAAATGGAAAAGAACAGAAATACTAAAAACAACTGATTTACTTTTGAAACACAATGTTTTTGTTACGATGTCTGTGGTATGAACAACACATTTCTTCCTGATCCTGGAGACAAAAAAATGTTTGACAGTGACAAGGTCGATACAGTGGAGCTCTTACATTGTGACGTAGGGGAGACATCTTATAAACACATTGTTTCAAGAAAAAGATAATTAACATACATTTATAAACACTCAACTTGTATATTTCAATAGTTAAAAAAATCACAGAACAATGTTTTGTTTCTTAATGCGACGTATGACTCAACATGGTTTGGTCCACACATAAACTGTTTTTGGACTAAATTTAAAAAGGTATGTTTTTTAAGAAATAATACAATTTAGCACCCTGTAAGGATGGCAAAAGGAAAAATCGCGTTCATTGTGCCATAACTGTTCTGTATGGTATTTAGCACTTTTCTTGAATTTGTTTTCCTATCAACAGAAAATACATTTTCCATCATGCTATTTATATGGTGTGATGTTTTTCAATGACAAACTAATTGCCCAAAGATATCAGTTGAAAGAATTTAAGCTTTTTTGTCATTCGGTTCTAGAACATCCCTCAAGCTACTGCATGCTAAATGGAAGAGCACAGTGTGAATTTCTACTGCAATCCTGTCAAATATCTCTTCCTTCAGCACTGCTGTATATGATAGTTCAGACCTGAAACACGTAGCTATAATTTCTGTGGCATCCTATGAATACTATTCCTGTCCTGTTGCCATCTTGTAGTGAATTCCTGATTTTGCGGGAAGAGGGCGCCTGAGGTGCCTAATCCTACAGAATCCTTTCTTCAAACAAACACCAGTTACTTTCTTTATCCTCAAATCCTTCTGTATTACAGTATCTAGAGACTTTGTCACAGTTTTAATGCACTCGAACTAACGCCTTACATTATTACATTTAGTTCGTGAGTTGTGTGTTTTGTATGCTCAGTTGTCACTCTTGTAGCAGTAGACACCGTAGAGTTTGTGCTTCTTGTCTGGGAATCCAGAGAAGCGTACGGCGGCCTCTGTGGGACTGCACCGTCTGCGTGGTCTTGAGATCGGGTAGCGTACACTACCGTCTGCAAGCCAGCCTGCGTCGCAGCGGTCGTAGCCCAGCAGCTTCCATGCTGCGTACATCTGCCCGACTTTGGCAATCTGAGCACCATCCTTTTGACATGCCTGCACTGCTTCATTATATGTAAGCTTGGAAGGGTGTATCAAATAATAGAAACGTCCTGGAAAAAACAAAAGGGAAAGTGTTTATTCTCAAAGCCAATAGTTGTCATTAGAGATTCTTTGCATGGCTGAACTCAATTAGTTTTTTTCCTGTCATACATTATCAGATCAGTTGCTAGGCTATTTTAAATGTCTTTTATCAAACAGTTGGACAGGACCAACCTTTGTAGTTAGAGGTGAAACAGAAGACATCATATCTTTCTTTTTGCTTGTCGCGCATCCCGTAATTCCTCACACCGGGAATGGTGTTTTTGCCTCCACACGGCTCTCTGGGTTTGGTGATGGGGTATTGCACCGATCCGTCACTGAGCCACCCTGCATTGCACCAATCCAACCCGTCTCTCCAGGCATCGTACAGCTGGTCGAAAGATGCCACAATGGCATCCTGGTCTCTGCAAGCTTTCTCGGCATCAGGGAAGTTCAGGTTGTAACGACCCAGTCGAGGAAAATATGGAAACAAAATGCCTGTAGAAAGCCGAAGACCAGAAAAGGTATGAAATTGCATAATTTCATTATAGAAGCCCTTCTATTATGTGTGTAATCTGGCAAGAATCAAATTCCTGATTGCTAAATCTGTTTTTTTCCCAATGGATTATCTAATATTTCATCTATTTCATGCAGATGAAGTAATGCCAAGAATGCAGACAGCAAGGACCAAATTAATGTCCCATTATTTGGCCCTGATAGCTCTTGCTGATGGCCTGGATCTAAAAGTTGTTCTAGTCTGCATTATAAGACAGGTAAATAGTGTTTACCTTGCACACAGTGTGAAGGGAGTCAGCACAATGTGATCTCATATCTAATTGGCTTGAGGAACAGCCAAGGATGTTGCATAAACTGTGTATAGTATTGTATAATATTCCCAAAAAATCCAGCCCTGTGTCACAATGGTAATGTTGCTGTAGCAACATTTTTACGTGCACCAACAAAATGTGGGCACTTCAGAGGTTACCATGTTTGAAAAGATGCAGAAGATGTACAGAATATTGACAGAAAAAAAATGGTAAATGATAACGTACGATACTTGCCAACATGGTAGACTACAGTACCTTAAAGACCTGGTGTTGTGTGACTAGGCTAAATGTTGCTAGAGGAACATTTCCTTGAGATTGTGTTGTTGGAAAAACAGTGAGATAACATGAATCTATGCTTTACCTTGCAGGTCAAGGGATACAACTGCTGTATCATCCTCCAAGCCATCGATGACTTCACACTTGTATTTCCCATAATCCTCCAGCATGATCTCAGTGATAACCAGTGAGGCATCATTCTCGCTGGCAGCCTGAAGGTGCACTCGGCCATGGAATTGACCATAGCTCTTTTTGTGAAAACCCAAAGCTACGAAAACATCGATTTCCTTAAGATAGTCAGAAGTCAGTTTAGTCCATTTAATCCTCAGTTTGGGATTTGGGGCAGCCGTGGGATCCCGGTTGAACTTGCATGGCAGTGTTGCGTTGCCTCCACGTTGTGAGATTACTTTGGGTTGTGCTGTGTCAACTGAGAGTCGGGGGCCATTTTCTAAAAACCAAAATCAAAGTGATATTCATTTTAGTAGGAATTAAAGAAATAGATACAATAGAAATGCAGATTGCAACTGATTTAATAGCCATGGCTCTGATTCTTTTTGTCCCTGTTGCATGGGTTGGTGTCCAATAACAATAAGGCGTTTCACAAAGATGATATAGTGAATCTCTCTTTGTCTTATTGCTAAATGGTGTTGTGGTTAAGCAAATACATGAATCATGATGTTTGCTACATTTCTTTGGAATAAAATTCCCCTACATGTTTATGAAAGAAACTGTGCACACTCTTCCAACGAAGACACTCCAGTAGGTGTTCTACTCTTGCAACCATTTTAGTGCACATATACAGTAACTATAGAAATGCCTGACAAATTTCATTTATAAATAACAGTTAGAGGGATTTGTATATCAAAATAAAACTCTCCCATTCTCTTCTCCATGGACAGGGTGTCAGATAAGGATCTGAGTTAGACGGTCACAAACAAGTTCTCAGCAACACCCTGTTGGATCTGATGAAAACCTGCAAGTTATCCGGTCAGCAAAGACACACTGCAGACGAATTCAGCTTCTGCTAAGGGAATGCTTCTCTCTCAAAACGTCAACCAAGCTTTAAAATACAGGCACTGGCACAGTGTCCCAACCAGGTGCAATGCAACAAGTCTTTAAAAATGTTGGAAGGTAAGTGCCACATGATTTCCATTGTTTGAACAAATGGGATTTTGAACCCAAGCTACCAAGACTTGTGCATTTGATGTGGTTGTTTGGGTCAACATTTAGTTGTAATCACTTCTTGTTGACACATTATGGTGTTTTTATACTTATATATATATATATATATATATATACTTATAATGTATTGCTGTTCACACAAACTAATCTTGGTTATTTTGCATATGCAGTAAGGGATGCTGATACTATTATCATATCTCAGCTTAAGTAAATATGGAGCTAATCAATTATTTAACACTTGTAGTAAGTATTTCCAGCCACTTTGCGTCCTCTGATGGGAGCCAGAGGGGTTTGAATCACCTAAGCCAACACCCAATGAGATAATTACGTAGTGCCCCTGTTTGGAAATGCTGGAGGGGAAGCACCATTTAGGGGATGGGCAGTACAACCCCCTCTCTATCTCTCAACATTCTCTTTCTACAATTTACTTTCACACACAAACACACCTTTTCCAATCTCTTACCTGATATGTATATCGTCCTGTAGTGTTCCAGGTCACTGTATGCCTCATCAAAGTTGTCAGCTCGGCTCTCGGAGAGGACCAAGAGGAAGAGAAGCAGGAAGGCCATCTTGATTTATAGCACCGGGGGGTTGGGGGGTACTTCACTAAATAGAGAACACAAGAATGAGGGCTATCAAAAAATGTGTGCATTTTACAAAATAATTAATCTACTGTAAATCCCAACTAGTTCCTATTATATAGGAGACATTCTTTACAGTTATATTTTTAGGCTTTACGGAGTTTGTGAGAGAGTTCAGTATTTTGTGACTTGCACCAAATTGCATGCACGCTTCCATCTGCAGTAACTCCCCAGTGCAGTGCTGTCACGCAGACACAAGCGCACACAGTGTCCTTTTCACCACATCGCTCAGGAAGACACTGACACAAAAAGGACAGCTACAGAAATAAATGACTAGCAACTTTACATGCATGCATAAATCCCAATTAATACCAGTGAAATCCAACAGTGCTGCAGGACTGCCTCCTGTACCCTTCACCTTAAGAGGCACTGAAGTGTGAAAAAAGTGCAGTCAAGATGCTCACTACGGCACAAACTAGCACAAAACTTTGCAGGCACACTTCTAGAACACAGATCGTCTCCCTACAGACACCAAGCTCAGAAAGGACTTACCATCTTACAGAGCGCGTGCTCCCAGCCACTAGCGCATGTGAGGACAGCTACACAAAAGATCAGGTTTAGAAAGTGTGTTGACTCTTCTCTCTCTGCGCAGTCACTCTGATTGATTCGTTTTTTTCTTCATTCATTTCAGAGTGCTGACGCACTGAGGTAGTTCCTCTCTACTGCAGTCAGCAGAACTGCTCTGCAGAATAGCCAACCCCCCCAACCCAGCCTGCAAACAGTCATTACGCATACCAGGAAGCCACCGCTGATAACAGTGAGGACTCGCAGATGCAGTGCCCTCTCCTGTGACAGATAAGTTACCTCGGTACAGTGAGCTTGCTCAACTGTGACAAGGTAAAATCATATGGGTTCAGTGTAGGAGCAGGATGTCCTCTATTGCAAAAAAAAAAAATGACAAAAAGACTGCAAAGGAGCTCTAGGCATTGTTTAAAAAAAAGTAATACCCTGCATTGTGTAGGGGTTTGAAGGACGCCACATGGGTCTGCTGTGCTGAATTACCCTACGAGGCTATTTTACGGCACAACTATTACTCTTAAAAGAATTTGTTGATGACTCTAAGGCATTTTTAGTGTAACGGCTGTCAAACATGCTCTGTTTTGCATGCTGACGGTTAACCAAACACAGACCTTTAACTCTTATCCACACTAACTGTGCTGTTGACAGAGAACACTGTTACCAAGCACATTCCTTTGTGACACTCCTTTGTATACAGTGAGGTCAAGCACAGGGAAAGGAATCCATGCCTTGAGTTTTTAAATGTGGGTAAACGTCCTAAACACATAGACTGCAGTTGATCAGAAAACAGCAATGGTTTAGAAACAGTGCCAGACCACCAGCTAATTCACATAAGCAGCACAAGAATCTTAGTCTTGCACAACTTGAGAACTTTATCTTCTGGGAAGAGGCACTGATTCTGCAATTGGGGAAAAAGTCCCTTGTTGTTGAAATCACTTGCTGCCAGAAAATTGGTGATTGGCGAATTTGCTTTAAGACAGCCCACTTTAAAGAAAGTGACTCAATACTCTGATACTTAACCTTGTACTCCTCTTGTTTTTGTACGTGTAAGCCAGGTTGCTGTTACCACCTTGACATTAAATCCTGATCTTTGAAATAAGCATTGCCAGCTTCATTTCATGTTTAACAAAAGTGCCAATTTTTCATTAATCATGCTCAATGTCTTTCACTTGCAAACTCTTGCTGCAGTGGAATAAGCAGAAAACCATGGCATCATCTGTGAAGAAAATAAAACTTGTCTGAAAATCTGAGGTCTGGGATCGGTCCTGATTAAACATGCTTGTTTAACTCAAGCACAGATTTTCCCAGATTGTTTCTGTAGAACTTTCCAATCCTCATTTGGAAATCTCTTTTGCAAGACCCAAACCTTTCTTTTTGTTATACTTTTTAAGGGAATGATGTAAATTGTTTAGTTAACTGGGCTTTTAAGCGCATGTCTATTAGTGTCATTTTATAGTGATGTTTGATAGCAATGGCTCTGAAATTAACTTTCCCATCTATTCTCATGTAAATAGTACTTTTTTAATGCATTGGTATGGCTCAATGACCATTGTGTAGTCAAACTTTGTATACTGTCAGTGTCAAGTCGTGCATTTAGTCTCCAAACCTAGACTTGTCTAGCAGAATATTTTCTTGTACTAACAAAATACGTTTAAGTATAGACTGTAAATATTTAGTTCTATTCAGAAACGCAAATCTTTTCTTATCGTTGAAATTGGGTTTTTTATAAAACAACTTGGGGAGCATTTCAATATGTCTCTCCTCAACAAATCCCACTGGTTTCTGAGCAGCTGTAAAACTCAGGGAGATTATGGATTCTTTTTGGCCAGAACCTCATTCCCCTTTGACCCCATTCCCTAATGTGCCAACACATAATCCCTTAAGTGATTGATTTGAGTAGTCGTCGCTGATCACTTTACAATACTATGAGGGCTATTCCTTTCTTCATTTGGCAGTAGATCTCGAGAAGTGATAGTTGAGTGCCAGACAAATATAGAAAATGTAACTTTCAATGATACTGCATTATACTAGTCAACCTGATTTCAAGCAATGTGTTCTTTCAAAAAGCATTGCATATAACAGCAGTTTGTCAAATAAATGCAATACATTTTTCCTAGTAATGGACCATTATACATAATCCATACTGATTAATCAGTCAACATTTGGCCATTTTAATTAAGATGTTATAGCTAAACTTACACACATATGTCCATAAGCAATTATAATAACACCTGACCGAAGAAATGGAGTTCTCATTTCAATGTGAGATGAATATATGCGCATGTTAGATTACGATTTTGTTTGCAATGTGTTTATTAAATGAGTTAATTATTCTTGCGAGGAAAGGCAGGCATAATTGAACAGCTTAAGGCAGTAAGTAAACCTGCTGAGTCCAAAATAGACCTGTGCAGATGGCAGTGGTGATTTTCAGGTGAATGCAGAAATAGGTTAACACAAATAGATGCAGTGTAAACCTGTGATTTTTGTGACTCATGCTAAAAGCTTACATTTATTCTACAAAGTGCATCGTAACCCTTAATCTCCATAACATCAATAAGAGGACTGTTTTCACCCTTCAAACGACTCGCTGTCTTTGAAGGCCAAACAATCTCTCCGCACCAGACATTAGACTGATGACAGCGTATGAATGGAATCCTAAAACCTGTCATTTACATTGAAATCTGGCTTATTTTCAACGCATGTTACATACAGGTTTTCTCACAAACATCCTGTTTAATTTACTCAACATGTCCTGCCATTAAGATACATTTAGTCAGTGAAATATAGTGAAATATCTTGTCTTATTTCGGGTTCAGACTACACAGTATTTTTGTCTGTAACAACCCAGCAAACAATTTTGCATTAAAAGACCGCATGGAACATGTCAAAGAAATGAAACCAAACACCTTGTAATCGCTGTTGACTTTGCTTACATGATGGAATATCATACATCTCGCAAGTTATTTGGGCAAATTCAAGGTTATTTTGGCTAGAAGTGGGTTACTCATTTTTGTGTCATGCCGCTCTTTCATTTTCTGGAATATCTGCATTGTTTTTTATAGAAATTACATTGCATTGGCAGGCAAATGCCAAAAAACGTCTAGCCTAGAAATCTAGATGCACCCTAGCGGCAGATATTTTATTTTGCAGCCAGGGTGGTCTAGCAACTCTCTGTTGGTTTTCGAGCTGGAAAAAACAAACTCTATTCAGGCCAATCACATCATGTATAGAGTCGGCAGGCGGGCTTAACATAATGACAACAGAGTTGTGACGGTTCCCCGCTACCTGAAAAAAAAGAATAGCTGCTTCTGCTAGGGAACAGCGGCTTTTCAAATCGGCTTTGACCGCGACTCTTGAAGACTTGGACTTGAACAAAAAAATCATTCTTAAAAAAGGAAGATGTGTTCATAGTTTTATTTGCTCCCTTTTGGGACCTCCCTCTAGCAGATTTTAGATGTATTGCAGTTTTTCGCACTTCCGGGTAGGCTTCATTTTTCATGTTGACGCTTGGCTCAAACTGAGCTTGATGACAGTCTGACAGTTGTAAACCTTCTAGTAGCTGTGCCAAGCCAAAACGTTGTTGAAATATTTTGTCCCATTGCTTTTATTGACTCTCTATCTATGGGCTTCTCCCGTAGATAGTAAAAGGCTTCTTCCTTGACTTTATGCCTCCATGCCCCCCCAATTGCCTCATATGGTAATGTCTCTATTGTGCCACAGAAAGTTGCGTAGTGATGACGCAATCGTTAGCCTATTTTTCACAAAAACGGCATCTACGGGGCCATAACGTAAGATACAAAGTAATGGAGCGTTTTATACATTGTCGTGTTTCTTTAGAAATAGAATAGAAGTATGAATAGAAGTAAGAATAATAAATAATGGACAAATTGAGTATTTGGCCGCCTCAGATGTAAAGTTATTCGCTGTCGCCAAAATGAATGGGACTCAATGGGATGCTAACAGCAGGTGAAGTTCTGCTACAATGGTGGCTCCCGCGAGCCTGCATCTTCCGGCTGATGGATTACCCCCTTGGTAAGGACCCAACCAATCAATTGTTAGTGCGGGCGGGCTTTTATCTGTACTACTCCTGAACCGAATTAATCAGAAAATTACTTTGCAAGTTACTTGGTAGGTATGATGTTAGGAAGTGATATTCAGCTTGTTACATTTTAAATGATTACAGTAGTTTCAACTTTTACAGTAGTTTCAACATTTTAGCTGTAAAATGCCACATGCAGTAGCTAATATTAAGAAATATGTTGTGCTTTTACTGTGAAACTCATGCCAGGCGACAGGTGTTGTTGTTTTTGTTGAGTTTCCATGCACCGATTGCTTTTAGTCAAAGTCTAGGGCAGTTTTTTGGTCCCAGTCCGTCCCTGTCTGATCGGATTTCAATCGAATGTGCACAAAAACCAGATTTGGACTGACAGTTTGATCGTAGCCATAAAAGCAGGAATATTGTTGCTATAGCTCAATTCATCCATTGTATAATTCCACCCACACCCGCACCAATATCATCATCTCTTTCACTTCACCATGTTTGACAGCTGTGTATATGGAAGAGCTTCTGTGCTCCTCCTGTGCCACATCTGCCACAGATGTGACCGAACCCGTCGTAGAGTACCAGGAAAAAAATGAAACATGCTAGTCTTTCTGTCACAACGTAGTGAAACATGCTGTTGTCGTCTGCTATGACACACTATAAACAATTGATTCTTGCACCCAACGTGCATTGCAGTATACAATTAAACACGACAACCTACCTCAAAGGGATCGTGCCAAAATTTGTGAGATATTGTGTAGTCTGAACCTGGCTTTAGAGCCACATTGAGTTAAAAAAAAGTTTGAAATTCTTTGCTCTCTTAACCATTTTAAATTGTTATTAAATACTGTGTAGATCTGATGCTTTCAGGCAACTGTTTCACCTTGTGCATTTCATTTTCTAGTCTAAACAGTATGGAAAGACCCACTGACACTTCTGGAGATTTAGCACACCAACATGGATAAGACTGGCCCCATTTACAGGGCAATTGGACGGGTCATTGCGCAGTCTTCGGTATCCAAAGCACCACTCCCAACACTAAGAAGCCATGTCACAACATTTAAAATCTTTCCATGTGTTTTCTCTAGAGGTCAGGCGTGTGTTCGACCTCCACTCTCTGCAAGCACTTAATAAAGTGAGTTCATTTCATGGACTTTTTAAGTCAAATCCATTTGTTACAGGTGTCATATGCAGCTTTATTGTCATGAAAGTTTATTACTACACATGGACATGGTTTGTAGGGTTTGTAGACTCTTACTTTTTTTTGCATTATGTGAATTAAATAAATAGGCTAATTGACCCAAACAAATAAAAAATCATTCATTATTTATTCATATAGCCTATGATTGGCAAATAGAGTTCCCTTCTTATATTAAACTATTCTAATATTTCACATTATTTCACAAACAATATGCACAGGTCAGAAAACAGATCAGCCATTCATAATGAACAATAAAGAGACTGTTCAGGATAATACAAAGAGGCTGTCTAAGATCCACATAAAAAAATATTTTGTGGTGTAAAGTAAATTTTCTGGTAACATTTTACAGCCCGTTCTCATCCTTTAGCGTCACATAGAACGCTATATGACAAAACAGCGCTATACTACCCTTTATCGTTAATATTCACGCGTACCCAAGGCGTCATAAATCCTTTAGCGTAATACAGCCCAGTCTCACTCCCAAGGCGTCACCTAACTGACGCCTTGGGAAGCATTTGGACATGCTTCAATATCTGACGCTTTAGGCGCCCTTTAGCGTCAGTTAGATGACGCCCTAGGATCGCGTGTACCCTACCCCCACCCCACACCTAAACCTAACCGCGTCCTCTAACAGACGCTTTCCTTTAGCGTCAGTTAGATGACGCCGTAGGATCGCGTCATGTAAGTGACGCTAAAGGGCGCCTAAAACGTCAAATATTGAAGCATGGTCAAAGGTGACGCCTTGGGGTGAGAATGCGTTGCGTAATATGAGACTACCCTACCCCACGCCTAAACCGAACCATCACAGCGCGTGTTTTATTAACAATAACGGTGCCATGTGCGTAGTATAGCGCACAAAGTACACAAAATAGGATGAATATCCTAAAATAAGTAAGTCTGCTGTGAATTAATTTGGATTTGACTTAAGTATTTTCTGATTGCAGCTATATTTCGAAACATTTTTGTCAAGTATTAGACAAAATGCTTTAAGTGGAAAAGCTTACGGCATCTTTAAACCAAAGTTCCAGTTTCATTCATGTTTCATTAATTTAATGGGATGGGGGGAGGAATGGCAGTTGTGTAAATATAGCTTTTCATTCAGCTTGTACCTGCTCCTTACTGGTTTCATAGTATGTTCCATGTTCCTTTAAGACAATGTACCTCCTATTCATAGACTCCAGCTTGAGGAAGGTCTCTGTGCTCAGTGTATAAAGAGCCTTTGACTTGGCGGCACAACCTGGGCGTGTTAACTGGTGCTCATACCGACTCCAAAAAATGTAATCTTAAGGCGTCACTGGTGGACACCAGATGGACTTCTTGATTGGGCAGCAGGTAGCATTCTTGAAATCAACAGCCAATTACTTAGAAGGCAAAAAACAGAGCCTGTTACTGAGTCTATTTATTTGAAAGCTAAATATTCCGTACCCCATATAAACTGTTAGTTCAAGAAAGAATATTTTCTCCTAGCGCTACATGGGGCGAGTTCAGGCCAGTCCACCCACCCGGCATCTCATTAGAGTTCTGTGGGTTTTGACGTCATCCTTGCACCACCTTAGTACACACAAAGAGTCCTCAGTGCTGATGCATAAACTAAAAACCATCTCTCAACAGCATCTTCACCCAATCCACACATTGCTTTCGACAACCCGGATACTCTCCCACACCCCGGAGTACGACCTGCTATATCTGCATCTCCAAATTTATACCATAAATGAAAATTTATGAATAGACAACAAAAGGAGAAAATACTATCTAGTTTCTAAACAATAAGCTGTGTTTGTTCCTTTTAAGGGAAATTAAGCGTTTTGAAACATTCATTAAAACTGAAATATGCAGTTGCAAGTGTCCTTAACAAAGAACAGCTAATATTCTCAGTCCAAATTGCATTTTTCAATGTCAGTGTTGGGTTATGCTTTATGTCGATGGTCCACATTAGACATTCTTTCTAACTATAAGTAACTTTGCAAATCTTATTAGAGTATTAGCAGACTGTTCATGTAAGTTAGTTAGAAGAATAAGTTGGCATGTACTTGCAAAGTTACTTTTAGTCAGTAGAATGTAGTGGTGCACGATATATCGGCCGATTTGGTCAATTTTTTACACATCGGTATCGTTCCGATGTCAAAAAAGGGCCGATGTGAACAGGCCGATGATCATCCCTGTGTATTTGACGTGCGTGTAGGTGTGAGTGTGGGGGCGGGGATGTTTGTTTTTGCACGCGTATTAAAAGCGCAAGTGCGTTTAAACATCAAGCCACGAAGACTGGAACTGGTGAGCTGTTTTCTGCCAGCCTTCCTAATGCGTATTTTTGTCCCGCCAAAGCCATATTTGACCGGTAAGTGATGTAGATGAGTGACTGCTGCGCTTGTTTAACTGAGGGAACAGGAGAGAGTGAAAGCACCGGTCGCGCGCCGTCTTCAAAATGTCTTGCGCTTGTTTAACTGAGGGAACAAGAGAGAGTGAAAGCACCGGTCACGCGCGCCGTCTTCAAAATGTCTTGCTCTCTCTCTCTCTCCCCCTCCCTCCCGCATGTTTATGAATTGAGTTGACTGAATATCTTTGAGAATACACGACGGTAAAAGGTCGGAAGACCGAAGTTTTTTTCTTATGAACTACTGGTTGTGAATTGTGAAACCACACTTTCAATAAACCAAAAAAATCTATCTGTTGATGAAATGTTTTCTGTGTCGACTGTCGAGACCATAGACTGTAAAAATAGGTCGAGACAAATCTCGTCCGATGTTCTAAACTGCCTGGATAATCACAACGTGTGCCGTGGTTCCGTTATGGCTCTTTCAGACTGCACGATTTTCAAAGTAGTCAGGTCGCTGCTCTTTTCACACTGCATGACTATCTTGGCCAGCATTCAGTCGCTGCTGTGTTCACACTGGACGATGGATCGGCGACAGAAGGTTTCACACTGCATGACTTTAGAAAAATCGCCGACAGACTCTGTCTAGCACGCTGCACGCAAACTACATTTCACAACAAACACGCGTGAGATATGAAAAGGAAACAACGCGCGACACCACACGTGCAAGACCGGAGTTCTCACGTGAGACTTTTTTTTCGACCCGGTTGTGGTACAGCTGGTGAAACAGACACGAGTGCTCCTGCCAAATTTCTACTACTTTTTCTTCCATTTATTGTGTCCAAATAGACCGAGAAGAAGCTTTTTTTGTTGAAACAATGCCATATCATGTTGATATGTGATCTATAACTCCTCCCCGAACTCCCTGCTGCTCTGTATCTTGCTCTCTCACTGGCTGCCGGTGATCGCCGATGTAGTTTTCAGTCAAAACACTTTTCACACAGCAGGATTTTGAATCGCCGACAGGTCCAGATATTTAGCATGCCAAATATCTCACGGGCGTCGGCGACTCGTCGGTGATTCTCTCAGTTCGCGTCTTTGTTCATTCACACTGCGTGATTGTCACTCGCGTGAACGAGCGCCGATTTGCCTGTGATTTCGGGCATTTGTCGGCGATTTCTCAAAACCTGTCGGCGAGCCAAAATCGTGGCTAAAATCATGCAGTCTGAACTCGGCATTAATGACACGTCCGATTCGCGAACTAATGACTCCTTTGAACCGATTCACTTTAATGAATGGTTAAAACAACTGATCTGTCCAACACTGAGCTCAAGAGCCATAAATCGGAAACACTTTACAATAAGGTTCCATTTATTAAAGTGTACATTAAATGTACACTATAATAAATGGAACCTTATTGTAAAGTGTAAGGTTAATAGATTAATAGAATGTTAACCAATTTTGTTAACTTTTAATATTAGTTTCTATGCAGATTTACTCCATGACAAAACTACCCCAGTCATTCTAGAATGATTCATTCTTTCCAAATAGAGCTATTCAAGTAATCTGGTGAAATTGTTTTTATATCACAATATATATCGCAGAAAAATAAAATATCACAATGTCATTTTTTACCAATATCGTGCAGCCCTAATCCTCGCTATGTGTTTTCTATACAGGGATATCGACATCGGTAAATATCGGTATCGGCCA
Organism: Pimephales promelas; assembly: GCF_988280905.1. NCBI lineage: Eukaryota > Metazoa > Chordata > Actinopteri > Cypriniformes > Leuciscidae > Pimephales > Pimephales promelas. The sequence continues at coordinate 22,746,723 of NC_142791.1, forward strand.
TAACAGCAATGTTAATATCGCTTATCGTTATCGACCACAAATTTTCACATCGGTGCATCACTAGTAGAATGTCTTTTGGGGGACAGTCTACTAATAATTTTGTATTGTAGTCCAGTCTCAAAAGGCATGTATTCATGTATTTTAGGCCCTGTTTACATATTTTATTAAGATGTGTTTTGGTCGATTAAATCACAAGTCAGTGAGGGAGACACATTTATACCTTATGTTTTAATCTGTCTCTTTCATCCTTTTCTGTCCTGATTTCTTAGAGTAGACAGTCTTTGGATGGGTAAATGTAGACGTTTTCAGATCTTTCGATCTAATGGACGAAATAAGCTCACTCAATTTACATATAAACACGACCGGCGAAAAAACAATACGGAAAGCAGCAGCTTTAGTTTCTGCTCTGACAGCCGCAAGACCAGCTGAACACAGTGAGTGAGTGTTAGAAATCAGGAATGGTGAAAGAACATTGTGCTTGCCTTGGTGTTTTTTCGTCTTCAAATCAAACTTGGCTCAAAACGTTTTGGACCCTGATCGACCAGGTATCTTAATACCTGGTGTAAAGAGGGCCACAGATACCCCTTTTCCACCAAAGCATTTTCAGAGCCGTGTTCGGAGCTTGTGCCAACTTCGCGAACCAGTTCTTTGTGTTTCGACAGCCAAAGAACCGGTTCTCGGCCAGGAAAATTAGTTCCAAAGCGGCACCAACTCTTTGCTGGCTAGAACCGTTCTTTTACAACGTCATGCTTACAACGATGGCGGGGTTATTGTGACCAACAACACAATGGGAATGGGAATGCAAAGACATATGGCGACGTACACAGTGACGTAATGACCTCGTTCGCTGGGCCTTCTAGTCAGTGGAAAAAAAACAGGTTCTGAGAAGGTTCGCAAGTTGAACCAGCACCAGTTCTGAACCAGTTTTTTGACCTTTTGAAAGGCAACACATTCCCAAGGTCACAATTAAAACTAAAAGATGGACTCTTGTCATAGGGTAAGTTACATGAAGACCTTTTATAATGCCCAAAATGCACAGCAACTCAAGATCCCAATACAATGAAAAATTGTTCTTCATAACTAGACCTAAAGTGCAGCAAATAACCAATGAAGAACATTTTGATGATCTTTTGAGTAGATCTCTAGTCACCTTATTAACAACAACGATCTAAGCATGAAATGAGCAATGTTTAATGAGATACAACAGACTCTGAAGCGATGCAAGACATTAACCTGGAGGAGACCAGGGGTGAAATGAATTGCATCACCCCAGGCCACCCTCATATACATCACAACACTGTGGAGAATAAGGACGAAAGGTCATTTGGAAAATTGGCGTGTTTAATGTGCTCTGGCAACCATGTAAGGAAAAGGTCAGAGTTCAACCATGTTCATCACAGACCATTAATAGGCATATCTTTGAGAAAGATGGCAACACGACCTTGAGATCTGCAGCTGAACAGCCTCCAGACAGATCTGATTAACCACTGCTAATAGCAAACAAGGCAACATGCATTGCATTGACTGGCTTTAGTTAAAGAACCCTATGTCTGCTCTGAAACAATGGTGTTACCACCTTAAAGACCAGACAGACTGAAAAGAAACTATGCAGTTTCATGGTATGAATATATGAGAGTGCGTTTTATAGCTTCTTTTCAGAAGTTGATGTTTCAGCTACAGCTTCAGGTCTGTCTATATAACTCGGGTAAGAAAATTAGGCAAAATGTCTCTATAGTGGCTTACTGAAGCTCAAGATCATTGGGTTCCTCCAAACCGATAGATGGCAAACTCTTCCATGCCATACAGAGTGCTTCATTCATGTGTAAAATAAAGCCAGGCATTAATAATTTATACATTTACACATACTCTTGGCCCCCAATTTTTGTTTAACCAGCTGTTCCTTCTCAGGACTTTTGCCTGTATTGAAGTGGACCCTCTGTATGTGCCTATTTTGCCCCGTAAGAACGTTCTGTCAATGCATGGACTCAACAAGCAGGCTTTTTACTCTGCAGAATGTGGGCTACTCTTGTTGGTCTCTTTTGGAGCCAGGCTGTCTCATAATTTATTGAAAAATTACAAGGAGAAGTTGTTTGTGTTAAAGTTAATGGGAGTATTCATGAATGGACTCAACTGCTGGTAAACCACTAAACCCTGAAGCCCTGATGATAAAACAAATTGACTTGAGGGAGATATTGAGACAGAGATTTATCCATTATGAATGCAATTACAGTTCTGATTAAACCTCAAAAGATTGCCAAATCATAATACTTAAAAACAATATTGTTAATCAGTAAACGATATTGAAAAACAAGTTTACATTGGCTGTTTTAAGAAGAAAAAAATTATTTACTCATTAAAAACAAATTGGTTTAACCTTCAAGCAAATAGCACTAAATATTTTTATTGGAATAGGACTTGATTGTCACATGACAGCAAAATGGCTCAATGCATTTTGGCTATGAAATGAATATTTTAATATTTAAAACACAATAGCTTTCTGTTTTAAGAAACAATAATAAAAGCTTATTCTAAAATAGGCTTTTTATTTATTTATTTTTTAAAGTAAACATTTTAATGAGCTTTTTCTTTGGCACATTCTGCAGACAGCATCATCATTACCGAGACAACACATTTACGAGCTTTTACGATTTAAAAGTTTCAGTGACGCCTATTTCCAAAATAACACATGATAGGTTAAAACAATGTAAAAGTTTAAGACGTTAAGAATGCAAAGATGCAGACGGTCACTAAACATCTGTTCTACAGGTGTTTTATTCGTAGCTATCGACGGAACTGATGCGTCTTACTCAAAAAACAAAAAGCCTTTAAATGAATTTATAATCACAAGTAAACTCGTAAAGTGACTGAACATTCAGTCTAAATGAAGAAGGGATGTAAAGTGCTAGGCTCTTACCTTGTGAAGCAGAGCTGTGCGTCCTGCAGAATGATCTCTGATGGGCTCCGGCGTCAGGTCTGCTCGGAGATTTACACACACGTCACAGAACAAGGCAGATCCCGCGGGAAAACGTACGCGCGCTCACGGACAGAGGTTGCTAAATAGAGACGATGTAGTGTGTGTGTCATCATCAAGAATATTATAACTACACTGGCCCGGAACAAAGTTGTTTTTCAATAAAGTATAGCCTATACAGTTTATCCATAGGGATACATATATGTGTACACTTAGCCTACATTATCTAAAATGTATCATAAAGCCTGCTTTTCTTTTCCATTTTTAATAGTGTCAAACGGTGTAACGGTGGGTCAGTAGGACTTTTGAAGAGACCATGACATCATCTATATTAGTTCAAAGTTTTTTAAATATGCTTAAAATATCTTCTTTTATATGCTCCACAGAAGAAACAAGTGTGTTTGAAGGACATGAGTGTGAGTAAATGAAAGAATTTCCATTGCTTTGTGAACTATGACTTTAAGTAGCCTATTATGTGTTTATTTTTTAAATATCTTTCATAAAACACTGCTCAGCATTGAATCATCTGAAGCCATAGATATCGTCTGTGCATGTTGCCAGATATGGTGAAAATGAATAAATGAGAAATGTTTCCTTTTGATAGAAATGCGGCCATACTTCCAGCCAAACTTGGTGTAAACCTTAATATGGATAATGTGTAATATGCCCATGCTTCATTTAGAGAAAGCACTCTTGAATATCTTCATTGCGTAAAGATAAGGTCGCAAATCCATTTTTGGTGATTTCTTCGAATTTTCTGACCGCATTAGATCATTCGCTTTTCCACCTTAAGACATTTTTAGCTCTAGAAGGAAACTTTCACCCAGCCAGTTTCCACATGACGAAACGTTCTTTCAGTAAATGTTTATGTTAATAATCATCACTCAATAATGAATGCAGAATAATTCCATCTAATGTAGAAGGTTGCCCGGTCTGACAGTGATATCGCATATCTGATCATTTGATCCAACATAGTCTTAGCTTTACAGCTGTTCTTGAAATTTTAATATGTATAACTTTTGGACAGACAGACATTTTTTATGAAGTTGTTTTATGTCAATATATATACTGTTATGTTTTTACAAGGCATTTTCAGACTTTCAGACTCGTCAAAATGGCATATAAAACATGCATTGTTTGTCAGTATTATGATTGTATTAAAATATATTTAAATGTACATGAATGCATAAGGGTAAGTGTATATTTAAAATAGCTATGATGAAACTATAAAATAGAAGTGGGTGGTTTTTGGCCAGAGTTCACTGTGAACCACGCTTGATGCCAAAAGTCTGGCTCTGCGAGACTATCCACACACTGTTCTTATGTCATCAAGACAGCTGAATCTCTGACCAAAGGGTAGAATAGGACATTCCTTAGATGTTTTGGCACTTGCGTCACTTCTGTGCAAAATACAAGATATTGCATGCGCAGCCAAACGTTGGCATAGGCCTAAGAGGAAGGAACACGAGAGAATGCAAACGCTGAGCCTGTAAAAGTTCAATTCACAGAGAGAGAGAGATGAACTGACCACTTCTCTGTGGGGTTTATTGATTCTGGCATACAACCAATTACATTATACCTCAATCCACTGTATGTTGTATCCAAAGACATTCCATGAGGTTTTTGGAGGGGAATGTTATATGTATTGGCTGTATTAGGCAGCTTAGATTATGGTTATTTGTAATACTGGAGAGATTGACTTAAAATACATACTTAGAACTTGAGTTATTGACTGCAACCACCCAAATCAACCGCAAAGCAATAGAACAGCTTTGCTCTTAGGAGGTGACTTTTGCATGAGTTGTTTCCTATTATATCTGCATAGTTTTAAGATCATTTACAGACACATTGGGGATGAGGTAATCTTGATGGATTTGTTGAGTACAGATCTGTCTATCTTTATAATTCTACTTTGTATAGAAGACCCAACGATTTAAAGGATTAGTTCATCAAAATATTTCAATTGTGTCTTTAATTATTATGTCATTCCAAATCCATTAGACTTCAGTTCAACACAAAGGAAGATATTTTAATGAAATCTGAGATATTTCTGTTCCTCCATTGAAATCTATTCAATCAAATCTTCAAAACGTTCATAATAAGATCGTATGAATCGAGCAGTTAAAATCAAATTTTCTGAATGGACAGCGCATTATATTATGAACAGATTTAAGATTGATTAATATTGCAGCACGATTGAGCTTCTGTAAGAAGCAATGAGGTTCATTCTCATGTTACGCAACACGTTTGAGTTCCAGCAAGAACCAATGAGGCAGACTGATCTCATGAAGTAGCGTGTGTATGACACGCCAATTCGTATTTCCATTTTTGGCGTGCTATCAAGACGCATAATTGCTTTTCAGCGTGTTTATGAACGCCGTTGACTTAACGTTATTACTGTATATATAAATATATGACTTACCTCAACCCCCGTCCCTAAACCTAACCGTCACTGGGGTTAATGGCATTTATGACTGGAGATTTAACTGCGTGTTCAGACAAGCGGAATCACTCGAACGTTAATGGCGTAGACATACACGCATACACACGGATACACGCGGATAGCTCAAAATGCGTAGAGATAACATGCCACTTGACTCGAAAGCGGCGTGTATGTTTACGCAAAAGTCATGATGTCATGTTGCATGAGGATCATTTTCGTGTTACGCAGCACGTTTAAGTTCCAGCAAGAACCAATGAGGTTCATTCTCATGTTAAGCAGCAAGTTTGAGCTTCAGCAAGAACCAATGAGATTCATTCTTGTGTTATGCAGCACGTTTGAGCTTTAGCAAGAACCAATGAGGTTCATTCTCGTGTTAAGCAGCACGTTTGAGCTTTAGCAAGAACCATTGAGGTTCATTCTCGTGTTAAGCAGCACGTTTGAGCTTCAGCAAGAACCAATGAGATTCATTCTCGTGTTAAGCAGCACGTTTGAGCTTTAGCAAGAACCAATGAGATTCATTCTTGTGTTATGCAGCACGTTTGAGCTTTAGCAAGAACCAATGAGATTCATTCTCGTGTTAAGCAGCACGTTTGAGCTTTAGCAAGAACCAATGAGATTCATTCTTGTGTTACGCAACACGTTTGAGTTCCATCAAGAACCAATGAGGATCGTTCTCGTGTTATGCAGCATGTTTGAGTTTCAGCAAGAACCAATGAGGTTTTTTCTCGTGTTACGCAGCACATTTGAGCTTCAGCAACAACCAATGAGGATCATTCTCGTGTTACGCAGCATATTTGAGCTTCAGCAAGAACCAATGAGAATCATTCTCGAATTATCCAGCATGTTTGAGTTTCAGCAAGTACAAAACATTACAAACATATTTTTAAAAATATCTTTTTTGTGTGTTCAACAGAAGAAAGAAACTCATGCAGGTTTGGAACAAACCTTTATGAGCCTGTAAAACTTTTTTTTTTTTTTGGCTGAGCTGTCCTCAGTAACTGAACATGACAACCTTCCTATCTGAAACCTTCAAAGCAGATCCAATGGGGTACATCAACTCTGCTTCAAAAAAAAAAGTGGGCAGAAAGAAAAACATTTCATATCCATGTACACCTGAACAGCACTTATGCTGTTTTTTTGGATGCACACATGAGAACTTCTGCTGTTTACAATCAGCTCACACAAAGACACCTTTCTGCTGTATACATATCTCACAGAAAGAAACACATTCCGTCCCGCTGAACGCTTTTTTCTGTGATTCTCAGAGGCAGGTTTGCCCTTAGAAAGCGGGTACTGTATGTTGGCTACAAGGTCTGATTCATTTTAGAAAACTGAGCTGCAAGGAATTTCACAGCGTAGCTCCCTGAGGTCGGCGGTTAACTTTCTTCTTCTCCTGCTGAAATTGCTGGGGGGCAGAGCACAAGGAGTTTAAGAAGCTGCCAGAGGCCTGTAGGCTCGTGGTCAGAGATGATCTTATCATTTTTTAAATATCTCAAATGTAAGTGGCAGAAATCTGTGAAGAACAATCTCAGGAAGAAACGTTGAGGTAAAAAAATAACATCACCTAATCTTGCGTAAACTTAGTTGGCTTCACAACTTTTTTGGCCAAGATCTAGAGATCAATAAGACAAACCCTCATGCGGTAAGGTAGTTAGTTGGCTTGTAGCAAAGTTCTCAATTACAGTGACTAGAATGAGTACGGAGCACAAGGACAGTCCCATGAAAGCAGTCTGGTTTAAAGGCCGTGGCCATAGATGGTCACAATGGTCACAATTTTATGCATTTGCTGTCGCTCGTGTCTGTTGATCCCTGTCCCATGTCTACACCAGCACATTTTGTCTTTTTATTCTATTAGACAGCGAACGATAATGACTCACGTCAGTATTATCCATCAGTGTAGCCTATTAATGGAATATTTTAGGCCTACTTGATCTCATTCTGTTTGTATTACAGACATGATTCATCAAATTGTGTGGCTCGTTGAAAACAGGTGTTAATTCCTGAATGATCAGACTTTGAAACAAAAGGAAAAAAAGCATTTTCTATTTGAATGTACAAATAGAAAAAAAAAGTTTTAGCTAGCTGAAAACGTCAGACGCTCTGCTGAAGACGCCATGCTTTGAGCGCTTGAGAGCGTTTTGACAGCGCAGCGTTTTTTTTTTCCGTTGAGACGTTTTGTTGCTATGATACAGAATATCCACAGCACAGTTTACTTGTAACTTATTTTGCAGTTCATTTGTTTCATACTAAAAATTTATTTTTCATCCATTTTGTTCAGTTAGCTCTGTTGGTTGATATCGTTGTACAGAAAGAATGTTGTGACAGTTGGTCAGTGTGGTTTAGTCCCGCCCCTCCTCCACTGTGATTGGACGGCTGGGTAAGAAGTGACAGCGATGAGCGCTGCTTTTTGTCCAAAGTTGGACATTTTTCTTCAGCATGAAAAAAAAAAACGCTCTGCTTCTCGTTACACTCATGGCGTTTAAAAAACGCGGCGCTCCCATTGAAAACAAATGAAAACATACGCCAGGCGCGTGGAAACACGCTTTGGTGGACACACAGACTAAGAGTCAATGATTGGATCGTTATTGTGGAAATTAATATGTTTCAAGGATGTTATATGTGTAGCAACAGTTCTACTAAAACGTTGTGATGTCATTTCCATCAGGAGGTCCATCAATTTTGGTCAAGATCTTGTATTGTCAATGCAAGAGTCCAGCACTTTGTAAAGTCTCCTCCAACACATCCCAAAGTCTCTCAATGAATTTAGGCTCTGGACTCAGAGGAGACGATTCATGTGTGAAAAATGATTCTTCGTGATCCTCACAACCATTCTTTCACGGTTTGAACCTTATGAATCTTGACATTGTTGTCCTGAAATATGGCCATGATGTGCCTTGAAAAGCTATACTCCATAATCACTGCAATAATGATCCAATCATTGACTATTAGCATTTGCCTATTTAAATCCAAACAGCGACTTTTTTTGGCCGGGCTGTGTATTTTCAAATACACTTATCATTACTCCAGTCTTCAATGTCCCGTGGTCCTTCAGAAATTATTCTAAAATGCTGATTTGCTATTGAAGAAACATTTCTTATTATTATTGTGAATGCTGAAAACAGTTGTGCTTCTAAATATTGTTGTGGAAACTGATATTTTTTTTCCAAGATTTTTTTTATCAATACAAAGTGGTTACAACATTGCTTAAACATGGTAAAATCAGTGAATGAACCAGGAAGAGGCTCTTTCTTGAGTCTATCAGTGAACACACATCCATAGAGATAGACAGCAGACATTCTGTCACCCTCGTCCTGCTGTGGAGATCTCTGCTGGTGTCGTAATTAGGGTTGGGTATCGAGAATCGAGTATCGATTGGAACCGAGACTAAGTTTTCGTTTTTCCCGGAATCGTTCAAAAGTTAAAATTTCGATTCCTAGTTTCGATATTCACAGTCCACCGAGCGGAAGAAGAAACCGCTGAACAACACCAACGAAGAAGCGTCTACCGGAAGTGTTGGCATAACCACGCGAGTCGAACATGAGTACCTTACGTCGGCGATCCAAAGTGTGGCTTCACTTTTCTAAAAATAACGAAATCTCGGCAAAATGCAAAATTTGTGACAAAAGGAGTATTTTTACAGAAGGAGTATTTCCTTCAGAAAGGCCGTTGGTTAGCAAGGTTAGCTAAACTTTTTTGACCCTGCCTCTTAAAAGAATCGGAATCGAGAATCGTTAGGAACCGGAATCGAAACAAGGAATCGCAATCGGAATCAGAATCGTTCAAATTCAAACGATACCCAACCCTAGTCGTAATCATTTAGTTTAGTGAATATTTCAGCTTATTTGGACAGTCCCAAAAAAAAAAAAAAACATTTTTATTTTTAGCCATTTTATAGACACTAGTGAAAGAGAGAGCCGAATTGTTGTAAACTTTTTAATTAATCTAGACATAATTCTAAATGCATAATTCTAGCATCTTGCAGTGTGAATCAGGGTCACTCTTGTTCTGTACAATTCCAGTGGTGATGATGTTGTTCTGAGACAGAACTTCGTCACATCTGCTGGTTTTTCCAGATGTTCACGTTAATTGGTTTTGGTAGTCAGCAGTTTTCCAGCAGACACACCCAGTAATACAGACTACACAAACTAGCCCAGTCAAACGGCTATGCTAACTCACGCCCCAAATAACAACATTCTGCTGCTGGATGCATGAACAGCCTATTTGTTCTGATTTCCGTGTTGAGCTAAAGTTGGCCAAACGCATGTTAGGAAACATTCCATGGGGGTTCGAGAACCACAAGACACACGGCCAACATCCACGGCCAGGAGACTTTACGCCTCAGAAACAAGCTAGGCTAATATACAGGGAAGCTATCTTTAGTCCCAAATGAGTGATGCTTGCTGCTGGGTAATTATAGAATCATCATTAAGACACTGTTGTAGTTTTTATTATTTTGATTTCCATATTAATTTTTTATATATATTTTCTGTTTTCAATATCATTTGATTTAAAGTTAATAAGTAAGTAAAAAATAACTTAAAAAAAGGAATTTTTCAATTAAATTTCAGTCCATCAGCTACACAACTACCATTTTGATGCTTAAAAAGTTCATAAAGAGATCATAAAAATTAATCCATATGAATTGAGTGGTTTAGTAAAAAAAAAAAAAAAATTCCGAAGAAACACGACCGGTTTATATGATGAACAGGATTAGATTTAGCCTTTTATTCTCATATTAACATTCATCAACTCAAGTAAACAGAAGCTCAAGCATGTTCAACCAATGAGGATCATTCTCGTGTTTCGCAGCACGTTTGAGCTTCAGCAAGAACCAATGAGGATCATTCTCGTGTTACGCAGCACGTTTGAGCTTCTGTAAGAACCAAAGAGGTCCACTCTCGTGTTATGCAGCACGTTTGAGCTTCAGCAAGAACCAATGAGGTTCATTCTCGTGTTACGCAGCACATTTGAGCTTCAAGAACCAATGAGGATCATTCTCATGTTACGCAGCACGTTTGAGCTTCTGTAAGAACCAATGAGGTTCATTCTCGTGTTTCGCAGCACGTTTGAGCTTCTGTAAGAACCAATGAGGTTCATTCTCGTGTTTCGCAGCACGTTTGAGCTTCTGTAAGAACCAATGAGGATCATTCTCGTGTTTTGCAGCACGTTTGAGCTTCAAGAACAAATGTGGTTCATTCTTGTGTTACGCAGCACGTTTGAGCTTCTGTAAGGAACAATGAGGATCATGCCCATCTCTGGAACGTGGTTATCAAAATTATCCCCAAGTTTTCCAGTAGTAAATTGAATTAAATACGACTTGTGCTGGCTTTTATGTCCAATTTTGGAGAATCGTATTTACAATAATTGTGATAGCATGTGAAGGCAGCATTAAAATCTTCCCAGTCTACTGACATTATGACGTCTGCTTTAAACATTACAATGCTCATGATAACTTTAGTTAAGTTAGTTTGTAATTGAAACTTGTGTTAAATGTTTTATTCTTTAGAAAGTTCAGGAACTGAGATCACGGATTTCCTCTTTTTTTATCACGTTTGGTTTGTTCTTTATCGGTTCTTTATCTTTAAACTAATACTTGTCACACTGGATCTATTGTGTGCAGAAATTGTCAGGCGGGCCATTTGAAGTGGGTCCTTTTCTTGACCAAAGGGACTCTTTGTTTTCACAGAAGCCTCTGTCTGTACTTCCTGTTGACACAAGATGAATGTCCATCACATCCTGTCTCCAGTGTTGGTGCCTGGTGTTTGCTGTCTGATTGACAGCTGAATGAATGAAGCCAAGGCTATCTGTGCTAACAGAGAGATGCCTGTTTCCTGCGTCTCTACTATGACTGACTGTGTGCAGACAAGAGGAGATTCAGTTAAATTTGTTCAAACACTAGATTTGGCATACACTACATATAGCATGCTGTTTTGTTTTAATATAACGAACAGGTCATAATAGAGCTGTTGTAAACACTACTAATGCACTGTAATGAAACTGTCCTGAAACTACCACTAGATGGCAGTTGTGTTCTTTGTTGCCATTGACATATATTACCACTAGAGGGCGACACTAATGCACTTTTTTCCATCTTGCAGTCATTCTTCTAGTAGTGAAAGTGACTAAAGAATAAATCAAAATGCCAAAGTAATTAAAAACGCCCAAATATCTTGAAAGAAAAAATGACAATAAATAGTTAACATCAAAAGTAAAACTCCTTGCTCATTGGCTTACAATTAAATACTAATTTTAAAAGCTATATCGGCACTTTTTGTTACATGATTAATTTTTAAATGATAAGCTTAATTCATAATAACTTCAGATGAAAAGACAGAACCTAACTTATTTTTTATTACTTGCAATCACTGCTGTTTATTCAATGTTGATTGTATAGTTAGATTGAAAGTATTAATGATTAAATGATTTTTATTGGCAACAATGATTCCACCTTTAACTTCTGTGGAACCTTTCCATTGCACAAAAGGTTCTTATCATGTAAAAAATGTCTTTAGATTTTATTTGATCATTGTTCATGGTTCTTTTAAGAACTGATCAATGAAAGATTATTTGGGGATCCAAAAATGGTTCTTCTATGTCATGACATCACTTTGAAAACCCCTTTTGGATTGTTTTTTTAAAAGTGTATCAGAGCATTATTAACTTTGGAATTACTTTAACTTCATGATTTATTGTACATCAACAAACTTCCTTTGCTTTATCATTCTTTTCTCTTTTTTTTCTTCTGCTGCTGGATCAGTGTGTGTGGCTCAGACAGTTAGTGAGGACTCGTCTCTGAGGAACTGGCCTCTTTCGACAGGATTTACAGGCTAAAATGTAAACTCAGTCCTCCACCATGCAGTCAGGATTTGCACATGATTTTTCATGATTTTTTTTTTCATAACAGTAGCTCAGATCATTTGGTCTTGGAAGAATTTGATGAGAAATGCATCAAATTTGGAATAGCATGGTATAGCTTTAAATATCACCATACTTCAGTTGATTGATTACATTATGAATTGCAAACATATTTGTATCACAAGATTTCTGAAATGTTATTCTGTAATGCTTAATTATGCAAATTATGAATTATCTAATTAAATATGCACTAATTTGCATACATTTCCTAAATCTGAACATTGAATGAAGTCAGGTTAAAAATTTAATTGTGTTCCATTGTTTCAAATGTTCTTTTTTTTTTTTACATATATGGTCTCACCTTGTAGTTCAGGGCTTCTGTATTAAAGAGGGTGTTTTCTCACTATCTCGTTTTATCACTCCATAAATCAGAAAATACTGTCAACAGCCAGACATAAATACATTTTCATTGCGACTGTAACATTATACAGCCATTAAGAAACTATCACAATATGTGATCTATAAAGTAATAAAAAAAAATTAAAGTTGAAAAGTAGCCCAGTTGGAAATGATCTCTGTGTATTTAAAGTCTTTGAGTCTCAGTTGAGTTGATTTAGCAAAGCATCAGATGTTTGTGATCTTTCTGAATGTATATCTCAGAGAGCCACGGTGGGTTTTCTTAGTGTTGACATTATCAGGAGATGCAAAAGAAGATTTCCTCATGCATTTTTAATGTTTTTCAGCTCAGAGGATGAGCCTGTGAGATAACGGCGTGTTTAATTGCTTCAGAAACCTCTGAATTCATGTCGTCCATATATAGCTGAGAACTGAAATCTCACATTCTCTGTGATCATTGCACATTTGTGTGTTTTAACTTTGCACTTTTGCGTCGCTTGCATAGATGACGTCAAAGTATCACATCTGCCAGTTCAGGTAAATGACCCTGTCATCTTCACGTGTTAACGTCTGACACTTTTCTTCCTCTTCAGCTTTTTAACATGCATAAAGACGATTTGCATCTTTGCACTTTGATTTTAGATGACTGAGGTGTGTGTGTGTGTGTGTGTGTGTCCTGGTAGAAGGGGTCAAAAACATTTTTTAAATGTATTTTTTTTTTTTAAATTTAAATGTACAAATGCAGAAAGTTCTCTTATGAGAGGTTCTCTCGTATTTCCCTATAGCTTACGCTACGGGAAAGATTAATCTTTTCTGAGAAGTTGAAGCCAAAAAATTATCCTTTAATTTTGTATCCATTGTCAACGCAGTTCATCTGCAGCAGACCATAAGCGGGCTAGCTAGCAGCTCATTGGTGCGCTCAGGGAGAACTGCAACAGCCTATGAGGGAACTCGGTTGAACTCGCGCCCAATGAGAAGCTGACACGCTCTCTTTGCGTCAAAGCCCGCCAAAACGGCGTGGCCCGAGTCTATAAATAGGCGAGTTTCCCGCTGTTTTCCAATTTTCATTAATTCATTTCTTAAAATGGTGCACCGACAAAAACCTAGACCCTCTGCGGTGCGAGGTGTCGTCTTTGCTCGTCTTCCTTCAGGAGATGCTGGACAAGGGCAGGTCCCCATCCACTCTCAAGGTTTACGTGGCAGCTGTCGCGGCGTTCGCTGAACCCCGACGCGCTCAGTGTCTGAGAAAAGACGAGCTAGTCATCCACTTCCTCAGGGGAGCTAGAAGGATGAACCCCCCCGCGCCCCCCTTCGGTTCCAATTTGGGATCTTTCTATAGTTCTCAAAGCTATAAAAGCCCCACGTTCGAACCATTAGAGTCTGTTGACCTAAAATACCTCTCGCTAAAAACCGTTTTTCTGATTGCCCTGTCATCAGTTAAACGCGTGGAAGACCTTCTCGCGCTCTCTTCTAGCGCAGCGTGTCTCGAGTTTGCACCCAATGACTTTATAGTCATCCTCAAACCTAGACATGGCTATGTCCCCAAAGCGATTGGTACCCCGTTCAGGGCTCAGGTTATTTCCCTATCGGCTCTGCCCGCATCCGATTCGGGCTCTGAGATTGTACACTACACGCGCTGCCGCGTTCAGACGCTCTGAGCAGCTTTTCGTTTCGTTCGGTGGGCGCACTAAAGGTCTGGCCGCCTCGAAACAGACAGAATTGAAATTGAAATTTCTGTTTATGCATCTAAAAACCAGCCATGCCCTCGGGGTATCAGGGCTCATTCCACTAGAGGCATGGCCTCATCGTGGGCATGGTCCAGCGGCATTTCCATTCAAGACATATGCGTGGCAGCGAGATGGGCTTCTTCTTCCACCTTTGTCAGATTTTATAATCTGGAAGTACCCGCCCTGCAGGCTAAACTACTAGCAGTCTAGTATGCTTCAGCTCTTCTGTTTTGAGCTGCACTATTGGGAGTCACACTCATACAACCGGCGTGCCGCTCGTTCTTCCCTCATGCTTATGTACTACACAATCCCGGCCCGCTTGCTGGCCCTTTCATGTTCACGTACATTATTAATTCCCACTTATAAGGGTCCCCCGGGATCCCTCCCCCGGGACTCATTGTGGATGCTTAGCACGCACGGCGTTGACCATGTGTTCCCGTAGCGTAAGCTAGCTTATGCAATACGAGAGAATCTCTCGTAAGAGAACGGTTACCTAACGTAACCTCGGTTCTCTCTAGATGAGGGAACGAATATTGCGTTCCCAGCCGTGCTTGCGCTACTATTGTTCTCGCTTCATTCAATGAAAACCGGAAAACAGCAGGAAACTCACCTATTTATAGACTCGGGCCATGCCGTTTTGGTGGGCTTTAACGCAATGAGAGCGTGTCAGCTTCTCATTGGCCGCGAGTTCAACCGAGTTCCCTCATAGGGTGTAGCAGTTCTCCCTGAGCGAACCAATGAGCTGCCAACTCGCTAGCCCGCTCATGGTCTGCTGCAGATGAACTGCGTTGACAATGGATTAAAAATTAAAGGATAAATTTTTGGCTTCAACTTCTCAGAAAAGATGAATCTTTCCCATAGCGTAAGCTAGCTTATACTCATTCCCTCATCTAGAGAGAACCGAGGTTACGTTAGGTAACCGATTCGTTTTCTGTGATGGGTAGGTTTAGACAGTAGCAAGACTGTTGTTTGTATAGTATAAAAATCAGTATGGAAAGTCAATGAAACGCAATGTTTGTAATCCAAATAATTCTTATTTCGAGACTAGGAAAATCCAGCTAAAACAGGTGGTTGCTAGTTTACATGGCTTCAAATTGGTCCAAGCTGATTTATGTGGTAAGTCAGGTGGACTGGAAGCAGATGGAGCTGATTTCAACCTGGTAGACCACTTCGGAACAGCAAAAAAAAACACCTGTCAGGTTCCAAAAGCGGTTTGGTCATCTTAAGCTGATATGGATTTGTCAACGTGTCAATCCTCACCCTTTCCTCTGCATATAGTATTTTATGAAAGTGATTGTGTGTTCAAGGTCAGGCTGTGTGTGTTTAGAATGCAAAGTGAAAATATCAGCGAAAACATACTCGGTTACCTAATGTGACCTCGGTTCTCTCTAGAGAAGGAACGAGTATTGCGCAAGTTTAGCTTACACTATGGGTAAAGTCATCTTTTCTCGAGATATTGAAGCCAAAAATTATCCTTAATTTTGTATTCTTTGTCAACGCAGTGCAGCAGCTAGCAGACCTAGAGCAGGCCGTCTAGTGTGCTCATTGGCTGCTCTGCAGCAACTGCAGCCGCCTACCACTGAGCCTGGTGTGACGTTGCACCCAATGATGGTGCCTCGTGCCCACTGCACGTCACAGCTCGCTCAAGTGGGTGTGGCTTAGTGTATAAAAGCACGGCTTGGAGGCTGCTTCCCAGGTTTCATCACCTGAAGCGAAAATTGCTCGTGGCGCGAGCACGGGCGGTTACGCAATACTCATTCCTTCTCAAGAGAGAACCGAGGTTACATTAGGTAACCGAGTAAGTTCTCTTACGAGAGGTTCTTTCATATTGCGTAAGTTTAGCTTACACTATGGGAACCCCTTGGGAAAAAGGAAACCCTTGCATCGACTCAACGAATGCTGCAACGGCCGCCATGTGTACTTTTGGCGTGGGTGGGGACCTGCCCTTATCCAACAGCTCTTGAAGGAAGCCAAGTACCTGTGAGACCTCACCCGTATGCGGGTCCACATTTCTGTTGGTGCACCATTTAGAGAACACAGACCATTTAGACGCATAGAGCCAACTCATAAAGGGCGCTCTAGACTGCGTGATCGTGTTCATAACTCCTTCTGGCAGGACAATGGGTATCTGTTGACTAATCATACGTGCAGAGACCAGCGCTCCGGGTGGCGATGCCAGGTCGAGCCGCAAGCTTGAGAGAGGAGGTCTCTCCTCACCGTTATCGGCCACGGGGCTGTGCGTGACAGCTGCGTTAGGTCAGGTAACCATGTTTGGTTCTCCCATCGCGGAGCTATAAGGAGCACCGGGCGGCACAATTCCCTGATTCTCTTGATTACCTGTGGTCACATTGAGATCGGGGGTAAAGCGTACAGTGGGCGGCTGGGCCAGAATTGGGCCAGCGGGTCCTCATCCTTCGAGAAGAATACTGGGCAATGAGCGTTGTCCTTTGACGCAAATAGGTCGACTTCCGCTCTGCAGAAAAGGCGCCATATCAACTGGACGGTTTGGGGGTGTAGAGACCACTCCCCAGGGGTAATATTGTCCCTGGAAAGCCTGTCCGAGCTGTCGTTCAGTTTCCCTGGCACATGTGTCGCTCTCAGCGAGTGCAGAAAGTGCTGGGCCCAAACAAGGAGGAGTTCCGTCAGATCACAGAGGCTCCTGGATCTGACACCGCCCTGACGGTTCACGTAAGACACAACAGACATGTTGTCTGAGCGAAATAGAATGTGTTGGTCCTGTATGAATGAGAGGAAGCACTTCAGCACGTTCTCGACCGCCAGCATCTCCAGAAAGTTTATGTGAAGCCGTTTCTCTTGGTCTGACCACAGGCTAAAGACCAGTCTGCCCTCGAAATGGCCGCCCCAACCGAAGTTGGAGGCGTGTGTCGAGATGACCTTTAGGTGCGAAATCGCTCACATAGTCACCCCCTGCTGGTACCAATCGGCCGCTAACCAGGGCTGCAGAGCTGAAATGCAGCTGTGTCGAACATGGCGTGCGCACTCTGTCGACAGAAGAGCCTTCATAGCCACAGAGTCCAGTGCCATTCCTAGAAAGGAAATTGACTAGCTGGGCAGTAGTGAGCTCTTGGTCTAGTTGACCATGAGACTCAAGCTTTCCAAATGACTGAGGAGCAAAGTTCTGTGAGATACGAGTTCTAAATCCGACTGTGCTAAAATCAGCCAATCGTCCAGTTGGTTCAGGATTCGCACACCCTGACTTCCCCTGATGGGGTATAATCTGAATCTGAAAATAAGAGTCTTTCAGATCGAAAGATATAAACAATCTCATTAGAGCCTTGTTTAAAAATCTCATATCTAAGATAGGTCTCAGATCTCTGTCCTTCTTGGGCACGATAAAATAACGGCTGTAAAAGCCTGACTTGCTCAGAGAAGACGGTACCAGTTCTTTGGCCCCTCTGCACAGCAGTTTGGCTATTTCTGGCTATTGACTCCGTGAATGGAATCGTTTCCCATGCTTTTGCACGTGTGGCCAAGGGGAGAATGGTCTCCGCTTCCCGATTGGTGCACACTGTGGGAGATGTCAGCCGCCTTCGGCTGATTCATATGTAGCGACCCGATTACACTGAATAGGAAGCGTTTTACGATAGCTTTTTGAAGCGCGAGCGGCGTTTGAGGCAGAGCGATTGACAGTAAGTGCGAGCACTCGCCATGCACCCGACATACATTCGCAGCCTAACCGGTATGAGTGCTCAAATACGGCGGCTCGCTGATAGCAATGGCACGCTGTTTCATACATAACGCCCCGGCTACCTTGAACAGGGGGGCGTTTTCTGAGAGCTTCATGGGAGGGGTTTATACATCTAACACTCGAGCGGCATATGCCAGCTTTATGAGAGAGGGCTCTGTGGGCGTGAGGGACCCATTATAGTGTTATAGTGCTTGAGTGTAGGGGTGAACACTGGAGCGCGGTAACATTCTCTACATTTGAAACACCAACGGCGTGAGCCGGATAACCAAAAATTACACTCTTTATGAGATTTCTTTGGGTCGCCGTGAAAATAGCGGTTTTGTGTAGGCGAGAGGGTGATGTTCCCGGCTCGTTGGCAGCTAAATATTCTCTTGCCGTAGCTCTCTGTGAGGGGACTGACAAGGTGTGACGTTTTGATGGTGGTCTGGCCGCGGTGGGACTTTTTTTCCCTTTTTTTTTTCTTTTTTTCCCCCCGATGTTAGGAGGGCTTCGCTTGCTCGGGCTTCAGCCCAATCCAGTGCCGAGGTCCCCGTGGGGGAGAACTCCGAGCAGGCGGCTTGTCATGTGAGCGGCCAGTAGCTGAGCTTGAGCGTCGTGGCAGGAATATATTAATAGCCTGTGAGGTCTTCTACACTTCGGAGAAACGATCTACAGTACCATTGACGATACGGTTGACGTACTCAGTCATGCGGCGCATTGAGGAATGTGGCACGCTCAGATTCCCTCATGTCTGCGAGCATCAGCAAGAGGTGCCTCTCTGTGACGGTGAGCACAGCAGTGCATCTACCGATGGCCTGTGCCGGATAGCATTGCTGACACAGAAGGCTTGAAGGCGGCGAGAAGTCGACTGGCTTCCTCAAGCGCTTTCCTCTGTTGCTGATTTCAAAGGCGGCTTCTCTCTTCTCTCTAGCTTCTCTCTAGATCCAGCGGTGCGAAGCGCTTCACTGAAGAGATGAAAATCAGGGAAGCAACCTCCGAGCAGTGCTTTTATACGCTAAGCCACACCCACTTGAGCGGGTTGTGACGTGTAGTGGACACGAGGCGCCATTATTGGGCATAACATCACACCAGGCTCAGTGGTAGGCTGCTGCAGTTGCTGCAGAGCAGGCAATGAGCACACTAGACGGCCTGCTCTAGGTCTGCTAGCTGCTGCACTGTGTTGACAAAGAATACAAAACTAAGAATCATTTTTGGCTTCAATATCTCGAGAAAAGGTGACTTTACCCATGACGTAAGCTAAACTTATAAGCAATATGAGAGAACTCGTAAGAGAACGGAATAGACCAGGAACATATTCAGACTCAGTGGACATAAAACTGTAGCTGTGCAGGAACAGAGTTTGATTTTTATTTTTAAAATGACCATTACCAGTTCAGTAATACTTTATTACATTATAATCAGGTCTGTTCAGTAACTGTCCTGTGAATACTGCAATGAAGAAATAGAAAGATAGTAGAGATATACATATAACAAACTTGCTCTTGCTGTGTACTGTATTTACACGTTTTTAAAAACACTACAAAAGAAATAAATAAAGGAATAATAGTTTGCTTGCTACAAGATGACATGAAACTCAGCCTGCAACCCATTTCACTTCTATATTGTGAAACATGATATTCGACGGTACAAAAAATTTTTCCCCACCATGGAACTAATTTAATTATAATTTCATGGATACTTGACTTTGAATATATATGAAATACTGAACGCTATATTGTGTTGAAATAATTCTGCCTGTAGCTGTATGCAGGAAGAGTGGGGTAAGATGTGTCATCCCTTTATTCAAGCAAACTGCATAATTTTTGTAGAAAAGTGATAAGCAGTAAAAATATTTTGAATATTTAAACCTTATTTTGGGCTGGGTTATAACAATGCAATTATGTGCAGCAACATATAGACTTTAGAAAGGGATTATGCATTAGTAAATATATTCACATTTTCTCAATTATTCAAAGTACCCTATGATATGTCACAGGTTACCCCTAAAACACAGGGCAAGTTGTGTCACTGAACCACTGTGACACTTCTCATTTCAGTCGACATCCTGAAATATGATGATAAATATTAAGGTACAGTCACATTAAATTTTAGCAGAAAATTACATGAGAAAAAAAGGTCCATTGTCTATAATTGTCGATAGTGTAGCGATACTTCCCGGAAATTCCTAAATATGTGGATTTCTATTTAAAAAACTGCATGAAAGCATTTTTTTTTAAGTTTATATCTTATTCATTAGAAAAAAAGTTATAATAGTGGCATATAAAGAATTGTGAGATATGAACTCGTAACTGTGTTAAAACTCGCAATTGCGCGAAAAAAGTCCAAATTTGTGAGATAGCCACATGTACCTTTTAAATCCCTGGTAGAAATTAAGCTTCCATAGATTCACCACACAATGGTAAATGTGACATCACCTCTAGTCTTGTGTTTAGAGGTCTTAATAAGCGGCACAGTTTACCCCACTCTCCCCTACTTATTCTTCGATTTTGCTTTTACTGAATATTAATAAATTGTAAATGACACCATTCAGTAGTTAATATACATAAATTAGATAAGAACATTACTAACAGTTCTCAGAACCACCTCCTAATTTTCATAAATCATAAACTCGAAGCGCTATTCTAGCAGGTGACCTTTGACCTGAGTGGATTCAATTGACCTATTTCAGCTGTTTATACTCTGAAATAAAAGTAGTCAGTTGTACGATGACAGTAACATTTAAAAAGCATTGTGATTTGTTTTTTTAGAGAAAAAAAAGAATCCATTCAAAGTCATCACAATCATCATCGACCGTAATCAAAAGATCTTTCATTTTCAAGTCAGACCAGTTAAGTCTCATTAGCATCCTTGAAAGATCACCACTAGAAATGTTGAAAGTTATTTATACACAGTCCTTCATGAATGCGGTGAACTTTCACTGTTCCTCCGGACACCCTAGAAGCTCCACCCTCATAGTGATGCGTCCGTACCACGACCACGGAAGAATCCGGATGAATCGGGCGTAGATCGGCGGATCGATCGCATTCTTTCTGTGTGTTTCATTGTCAAAGTTTCCTTGGAAGATCTGCCAATGACACAGAAGGACAAAGAATGATAAAAAAAATGCTGAATCAGTTGAAAGCAAGATCTGATGTCATATAAAAGTGCCCAATAATGGGGCGGTAAAATAGGCCATATAAATCAAACGTTTGGCTTTCATACACCCTTAACCTGCGCTCTTTTAATAGCACTCGATAAAGGACGTCGTTCACAGATTAGTCCTCGGAGAGAATCTATTCCAGTGGACCGTTTCTTATCAGCGCTGTCAGAATAGATTACCCAGCCAACACCACTAACAACCCCCAACCACGACACTCATGACCTTACAGTGTGTGTGTGTGTATTCAGAGGACAAAAACTCTGTCTCTGTGTATTCAGGGGGAAAAAAGAGGGTTATGATAAGAAAAGATCTGTGACTAAGAACAGTCAAACTTGATTGTTCACTTAAAATGTTTAATTTGATCAATATGTAGCCTATTCACTATTCATACATAATGTACTAAAAATGTGCTAGTGGTTCGTTTGCATCATCATTCAGAAGTAATTTATTAAAATAGTTTAGTAATAAATACCAATATTTACCTAAACTACCATTCAAAAGTTTAGAGTCAGCAAGAAGTCTCTTATGCTCACCATGGCTGCATTTATTTGATCAAAAACACTGGAAAAACAGAAATATTGTGAAATATTTATTCATTTAAAATGTCATTTATTCCTGTGATTCAAAGCTGCATTTTCAGGATTACTCCAGTCTTTTTTTCTCCATGCTTTTTGCTGCTCAAGAAGCATTTCATATTATTATTATCAATGTTGTGCTGCTTAATATTTGAGTGGGAACAGTCATACATTTTTTTTGTCCGAATTCATTGATGAATAAAGTTCCAGCTTTATTTATCAATGAGCAGCATTTATTTGAAATTAAAATATTTTATATATATATTTAATCATCTCATACTTTTGAACGGTATTGTGCTCATTTAAACCATGGAAAACATACTATGATTATTTCTAGACATTCACTCCATTTTTAGTTCTTATATTAAACAATCTGTGGCTACAGTGGCTGTTAGAAAATAATTTAGTTATATTTTGAATATACCTAAAAATATACATAATTTATATAAAATTTTAATATTTAATAATTTATATTATATTTAGTTTAAAAATAATCAATCAATGCACTCAGAACACCGTAGCAATCACATAGCACTGGCATCAGTCAAGTTATATTTGTCTAATGAACGTTAAATAGAAACAACTGTCTCTCTCTTCTCCATAGAATGACTCCTGCTGGAGTTTTGTGTCTGACAAAAGCTTGAAAAAGCTGAAAAAAAAAAAAAGTCTTGTCAGCTGCAGCCGCTCCGGACGGGAAGCGTGGAGGTGATTCTTCAGCTGGAGGTGAGAGATTGTCATAAAAATGCTGAAAGCTTCAAAATTCCTCAAGGCTAATGCCAAAGCCATGTCCTTCACTGAGCTCCATCTACTCCTTACAACCAGCTGAGGGATTTTTATAAAAAGACTCTCATCAAATATATTTCTAATAGCATCAAATACCAAAAATGAAACGTAGTGGGTTTGTTTCACATACTCTGTTGAACACAGCATGTCCTACCTTATCCTTCTGTTGTTTCTCATCCTGATATATGAGCCATCTCTCTCCATCATTACTGAATGCCAATTTAAAGGAACCAACAAACTGCACGTGCCCGAAATCTTTGGCTCCTTGGGTGATAATTCCTGTGATTTTGGTTGTAATCAGCAAATCCATCTGGTGATAGTGAGAGAGAGAGAGATGGTTTCTAAATACAGTATATCACTTAAGAAGCACATTTTACAGTAAAAACTTCTAAAACATCTACTATAATACAATGGAATATTTACGATTTGTATGTTGGTTGTAAAAATATTTCATCAGCATACTCAGGTAATTTTGAATGGCAGTCAATGGAGAAAATGGTGTAGTGAGCTCAAAGGCAGAAAATTAAACAATGAAAAGGGGAAAGTAAAATAGCATGAGCTGTGCAAAAATAGAAACGGGCTTCCAAATAAAGGTGTGTCAGGCTTTTGCAATGTAGACACGTCTAAAAGTGTCATTGTAAAGTAGGTTATACCTCTGCTAATGACTAGAAAGGTGTCTGAAGTTAAAACGACTCTTTCTGAACCTGTTCTCTGTTTAAAACCGATTGAATTGAGTGCTCTTCACGGGACGATTGACGTCAGTGTTTCCCCTCGGAGGACCGGAGTAAATCAGCGCCACTGACACCGCAGGAACCTCTTCAGGCCACTGGATTTCTGTAAGTCTATTACTTTAGAGGTATTACAGGGTTTCAGGGATGCTCTGAAGCTTCTTGATTTTGCTAAAACAGCCAGACCTGATTATTGAACTTAAAGGGGGGGGTTGACTGCGATTTCACTTTTTTCATTTGAAATAGTGTGTAATGTTGCTGTTGGTGCATGAACAGTATCTGCAAAGTTGCACCGCTGAAAGTTTAGTGATATCGTCTTTTAAAAATCAGGAAGTATATTGCCAACAAAAACGACTTGATTGGGACTACAGCTGGGTTTTAGACGTCACTAACCCATACGTTTGCATCAACCCCTCCCTCCGGAATATGCAAAAAAGGGCATGCGCATATTTCTGGCTCGTCGAGTGTGTTGTGTTCACCCAGCTGTCAGGTCTTCTGTGTTCAGGCTTCCCACGGACGCTGTACTTCAACAATAATGGATACAATTTATGTTTGATTATGTTCCTGAAAATGGCGATCGTAATGTAGCTGCGCATTTTACGGAAGACAGCTTCCAGAATCTCCACAAATTCAACACCGGATTCAACAAGAAACTGTCACTAAAACATGAAGCAGTTCCAACTTTAAAACCAGAGGCAGCAGTTGTTGGGCCACAACCTGTAAGTAGGCTAAGACTTCATCATTTTAAATGTATTTACATGTATAATTCCAGACGTAGCCTTGTGTTTTATTTTTTTCAAATTCCAGCTCTGGCTTCATTGCCACTAGGCTACTATGCTATTTTGTGTTGACAAACGCGTATAAACATTATGGACCTGAATTTTGTATAAGTACTAATGTTTTAAACGTATTTTGCATGTATATATGCTTCATGACGTTATTTTCGATTTGATCAAGAACGTAAACTAATGTCAACGCTGTTTGTGTTTAACATTAGTAGCCAGTCAGTTGCTATTGTTGCCAATCAGATGCTATTGTGTTAAACAAACGTGTATAAAGTAAAAAAAAATGTAGCAAATTATGATTCAGAAACGTTTAGTAAGAGCCGTGTGTGGTGTGGTTCTGTGTACTCTCTTCATCACGGCTTTCTCGGTCTGATTCTGCCTCAAACTGATACTGCAGTTCGACACATATTTACATCTGGACCGGAGCTCATGACATGTTCGTTTCGCCCGTAAAGGTAATGGGCGTTAACCTTCCGGACAACGTGAGCGACAGTTTAGCCAATCACAACACACCGGCCTAAACTAACCAATCTGAGCCCACTGCCTGTTTCTGAGGGAGTGGTTTCATAGAATCAGGAAGTCAACCGCTCGTTCGAGGACAGAGGAGAGCGCGGCTTACAATAAAGGTGAAGTTTATGAAAAATAAGACTTTTAAAAAAAGAAAAACCACGAATACTTGTTATATTGCACCCCATAAACACAATCATGCAAAGAAAAAAAGCAGTAAACCCCCCCTTTAATTGGCTTTTATTAAAGTAAGCCGTGCCTGAAACTGCAGTGCGCTTCTCTCAAAATACATCAAGTGCATTTCTAGATGGTTAGGGTTGAATTGAATTGACCACGCCCACAGATTGTGTTTATGTAAATACATAAACATGTGGCCACACCCACAATTTATTTAACATGTTTTTAAAATGTTACATAAATACCCAATTTAAACCATTTATAACTTTATAATAAGATTAATAATAATTCTACTTATTTAAGTCTCTAAATTTCGCAGACTAATGTCTGCTGAACAGCTGAAGAACTTAATTCATTGTGAAAATAATTAATACAACCATCAAAGCTGAATTTAAATAAAAGCACCATATTCTTTTTAAATAGCTCTATAAAAGAATGACTTAATTATTCTCATGATTCAGTATATATAGAGGAAATTAAAATGTATTAAATATAATGAAATAAGTAAAGACCTTTGTACTTATTTCATTATGTTGAATAAATTCACATAATTTAGGGTTATTTTAATTTTAAAATAATATATATTTTTTCATTAGTTTAGAGAAATATCTCTATTCAGATGAGGAAAAAAAAGCATATTAAAATAAATTATAAATGAAAACGTAAATACAATAAAATAAGTTCAAATGTACAATGAGCACATTCGTACTGATTTCACAAACAGCACTTCTATATTTTATTAAATTTATTTTCAAATAGAATTTTTATTCTTAATTGTTTTTAAAGCATTTCAATTAGTTTAGAGAAATATCTCAGTCTTTTTAAATATATAAATATTTAAATAAATATTAAACAAGCTATTTTAATAATTGTTAATATAATTTAATATTTCTGGAAATACCTCATATGATGAGATATTTATGGATAATTCATGTTAAACAATATTATTAAAATACATTTGTGGTCTGGATCAGCAGGCATTGTTCAACTGTGCCATGGAAGAATGCGGTAGTTAAAGCATATGAGAGGAAGAAACTGTCTGCTCATCTGGCCACTGAAGCAGAACAGAGAGGATAGAGAGTCCAAGTTTATCCAGTGGAAGTGGGTTGTCATGTATTTGTGGCACAGTCTACAACCCGGTTCCTCAGAGATGTTGGGCCAATCCCAATTCTACCCCTTACCCCTTCACTTTCCCCTTCCCCTCCGTTTTGCGCGTCCACGTGAAGGGGTAGGGCTGTCCCAATTCTCTTTTGGTTGGAGGGGGAGGGCTAGGGTGAAGGGCCAGATAGCCCTTCAAACGAAGATTTTTCGGGAGCACACTTCAAACGAAGGGGTATGAGAAGTGTCACTGCTAACCCAGGCTGGCTGCCCAAGCGACAAAGGAGACCCATAAATTTAAGTATTTGTGGCTTTAATAAGTATTATAACGACAAATAATGATTTGCTTTATGTTACATTCAATATTGTGTTCATATTTACGGTCAGTTTCTTCACAGAAACGTTTGTAAAAAAAAAAAAAATCGCTAAAATTACTGTAGTTTGCTAACGATAGTCCCGCAACATATTTTCGTCGTCTCCGTTGTTTCCTGCGAACTTCACAAGATGCAAGAAAATAGCTGTAACCCACGCGACTGAAATAACTGCAGCTGTCGATGGGATCTTGGAAGTTGTGATAAACATCGGCGCATCTCCTGTGACGTAGGCGCTAGCGACGACTTATAATGACGTTTAACGGAGGCGTAGTGGTGTCCCATTTCTTAGGGGAATATTTTCACCCCTACGCATTGCCACTCTGTTTCAAGGGTCAAGGGGAAGGCGAAGGGGTAGGGCTAGGGGAAAGGGAAGGGGTAAGGGGTAGAATTGGGATTGGCCCGTTGATTCAGTGGCCAAGAGTTGCGTCGCACAGTAAAGAACTTATCTGAAGCAGCAGAGAGGAGCAGCAACTGGCTGTGGTTGAGACGGAAAGATTCTGGCTGGCTGTGTACAGGCTACGCTATGGTTTCATAGAAGTCTTGAAAAACTCAAAGAGTCTTTTGGTTTATTTGTATAGTTTGCATAGTAATTACAGTTATTACATTCCTGTGTATATTGCGTGAATGAGGGTTAGTGTTTGGGCAGATATTGGGTTTTGCGGTGAGTAGTATGCCATATGGAAACCGTTGCCACTGAACCTGCATTAACGAAGACAGCCTTAGTCAAACGGGTTGGCGCGTATGGTTGGGTTGGGAGAGATTGTGAGATTGTGGTTAGGTCACATGTGAACTATACAAGGATGGAGCAACCTCAACAGTGATGTAAAGGTCAGTAAGCTGGGCTGAGTTGAGTGGGGGATGGAGTGGGGTGACTCTGGGAGTCACTGTCGAGTCCTCTTGAGGTGTCGTGGCCTAGTCGACGAAACACTGAGGATGGAAGAATCCCACTTGAAGACCCTAGAGATGTCCCCTACTCGGCTCAATCCAGACGGTTGTCGTGCTGGTCCACTGGGGAGACCACACTGTAGATGCAGCCGTTGTGTGTGCTGACGCGCCAAGTACACTCAAAGTCCTTTTAGGCAAGTCATACCACTCGGCCGCCATCTTGGCAACACCTCCGGGCAGCTATTTCGGACTAATAAGACCAGGCTCCTATCTAAATGAATGGGCAGAGAGTCAGAACTGCAGTTTCACTGGTCACCGGGACATAAAAACTGCATGTATAGAAAGAAACAGCAGTACATTCTGACAAGAATCGCTGAAAAAGTTTGATGACTTTGCCCCAAAATAAGGTTTAAAACGCCTTTTTCCCCACAGGATGTACTTTTACTACACATGTGCAAGGGTTCTCGTCTCCGCTGTCGCAAACATCTAATGTGCGCGTGCGTCAGTGGAACCAGACGATAGGCTTGAATGTTTCCCAGCTTGACTGTTAAGCCTTGTTCACACTACATGATTTTAAAACATCAGGCTGAACTGTGCGGTTCATACTACATGACTTGCTCTCAGTGAAATCAGGAGTGTTCAATTTGTTTAGCTGTTCACACCACACAACACAACGTGATTGATCCACAACCGGAGGTAACTCACTACACGAGTTGACCACGCACTACATAGAGATACAACCATGATCGGATGATAGCTCAGTGTTGTAGTCGAGACCACCTCACTCGAGTCCGAGTCGACACCGAGACCAGAGAGAGTCGAGTCCGAGTCAAGACCGAGTCCATAGAGAGTCGAGTCCGAGACCAGAGACGGTCGAGTCCGAGTCGAGACTGAGACCAGTGAGGGTTGATTACCTAATTTACTTTTATTTACTTAGAGAAATCCTTTTTTTTTTTTTTACTGAATTTACTTAGAGTTTAAAAATATGATCAGTTTAGGTTAAAAAGGCCACATAGTAGGTGGTGTTAAAAGTAATTTATTACAATTTGTCATGCGCAGTTGAAAATCTAGAAAATCACCAATCACTGGGTGTGTCAATCAATTTAAAGAAATATTTTATTAACATACATTAATAATCATGAAAAATATTTTTAATTGAACTAGAGTGGACTCGGGAATAATTCCGAGTCCTAAAAAAAAAATGTTCGAGTACGAGTCAATTCCGAGTCCAAATGGACACGAGTCCATGACAAGACCAAGACCATTAAAATATGGTCTCGAGACCGAGTCCGAGACGAGTCCGAGTCTCGAGTACTACAACACTGTGATAGCTGTTTCAGTACTATGGTACGGTCTAAATTATGAAAATAATCAAATAAATAACGAGTTGACAACAACTCTGTCACCCAACGATTCTATCTTGTCTACGAACCACGTTTTGTCACGAAAAAAACACGCAATAAAACGAACCAGAAATGATGCGAAACAGCACGTGCGCCATACCCAGTGAAGAAGAGAACACAACGCGCGGATATGGACGTCAGACAGAAACTAGTGCTGGACACTGTTTGCGTGACGATCTGCTCTGAGAAAAAAATGTAAAAAAACAAACAAACTAAGATTTACCTGGTGTCCTCAACCCATGCGTTGCTATGATTGGCTGTACTCATGACATCACTAAGGTTGAGTCGCGCAACGGCTCTGGATATCTAGCAGGCTAGATATTTTTCTGGGCTCGGCGACGCGTCTGCGAGCGTTTTCGCTGCGTTGTTGGCTCTTTCATACTAACAGATTGGCGCGCTTTCATCGTCCGCTAATCCCCCGCGATTTGCACGCGATAACACCCTGACCTGTCGGCAAGCTCAACGATTTGCAAATCGGGCTTAAAATCCTGTAGTGTGAACTTGGCTTTAGAAGCAGACAAATGGCTTTCCAGCGGGAGGGGCGGGGCATACAACCACCATCTTTGGCGTTACGGGTTTTCCTATATAGTTGTATTGAGGATTTAGGAAGTGGCATGTCTCTAAATCAACTGTCTCTGCAGCCGTTAACGCCGGACAGAAGGAGGGACACATCACCATATATAAAGAAATGTAAATGGATGGAGAAGATAGTTTACTGTAAAGCTATGTCTTAGTTGGTGCTTATCTTGGCAAAAGCTGAGTACAAATCAGCATGAAGTTTTAACATCTACTCTTGTGTAATGGAAATCGTGAAGCTGTTATAAGCTATTCTGTTTCCTACATCCTGAATGGGACAGTCAGTTTCTTTGGCTTGCGCTCTCTCTCTCTCTCTGTATTATTTTTTCATGAGGACTGAGGTTCTGCTTTCTGACCTGGCCTGACGTGAGCGGCATTCATAGCAGCTCTGCAATCTCAGAGGAGGGTTTGAGCGGCCGGGCTCAGCTCTGCAAGCGTGCCGGTGTCATATAATATATACATTAGGCTGTTCTCTCGGATCCAATTTCCCAATCTCAGTTCAATGGATACAGACTCAGCCATTTAAAAACATCACGGCCCTCCGCTCTGAGGCCGAACTCAGATTTACGTTTCATCATAATGGCAGGGCAAACACTGATAATAGTCTACCAGTTTAGCTAGATTGGTGATGTTGGTGGTACAGTAGCTGACCTCAAACTGACCTGAGTGTACATGGAAGATTATGGACGAAATGAAAGATTACCCTGCAGAATATTGATTGCATGGGGATGATTATGTTTATAGGGCATGGAAAATTTGGGGTAAAATCTTATAAATAGATTGATGCCACATCCTACCACATCAGATTCAGCCCACTTGGATTTTTAAATGATCCCATTGGCTGAAATATTTTTTTGTGATATGGTATCCTATTTGGTGCCTCCTTAGAAATCCTGAAATCACCACATAAATATTCTCTGGTTCTATTAAAAATAATACCAGCTGTTTATCACCCCAGTTTATGCTTGGCACTGTGTGACTTTTTAACTCCCTCAGGGGCAGAAATGGAAAATGAAAGTTTCTGCGACAGTACAAAGTCATGGATATTTAATGAAGTAAACATTGTTTGGTTCATGATTGGTTGTCTGTTGCTAAATAACTCATAAAAATTCCAGAGAGGGCTTCATAAACCAGAATATATAGTGCTTTTAACTATGGGTTTTAAAATTATGATAACAAAGAGAGAGAAAAGCAGCGAGAACTGTTTTTATATTGTACAGCTTGCTGATCTGTTTCATTTTAATGAGCAAAATCTATTTTTTCACTTTTGATCAATTTAATGTGTCCTTGCTGAATAAAAAGTATTAATTTCTTCCAAAAAAATTTTACTGACCCTACACTTTTTAACAGTATATATATATATATATATATATGAAGAGTTCAGATGCAAAAGCCTCTAAGTGCCATTTGAAATTTTCTTCAAGAATGATCATTTTTATCAACCTTGTATATTTAAGTTCTAGCCTAGAAATCTAGACGCACCCTAGCGGCAGCAAAAATTATTTTGCAGCAAAGTGTGGTCTAGCAACTCTCCATAGACGTTTTAGCTGGAAAAACTCAACTCTGGTAGGGCCAATCACATCGTGTATAGAGTCGGCGGGCGGGCTTAACAAAGTGACGACAGAGTTGCGACGATCAGAGCAAGCTCGGACATATTCGGGTTTAAGTCGTTCATCCTCGGATGCGGCCGGTGTTCTGACATTCCATCCTACCCGTCAGATTGTCCTACCAAGGCTTACTGCGCATGCGCACATCAATAATACGTCATTTTTTGTCACGCTGAACAACACGCCCATAATATTTTACTACTTGCGCGAGATCTTCTTCATCTGAGGTAAGTTTTTCACTATACAAAGATATATAGCAGTAATGAGAACTGTTTACTCTCACATTCATACAAAGCAAATTCATATTAGCATTTTTTTCATGAAAACATTAATGTAAAATCATTCTACTCGTTTATTTCATACTGGTAGGACAATCTGATGAGGCATTTTGCACTGTAAAATCATACTACTCGTTTATTTCATACTGGTAGCACAATCTGATGAGGTATTTTGCAACGTAAAATCATCCTATCGTTTATTTCATAGGACAATCTGAAGAGGTAACGTTACTTTGCACTGTAAAATCACCGTAACATGGCCTCCCAGACAGCAAACTGACATTGAATCAACGTGGAAACGACGTCTCTCATGACATTGAAACGACGTTGATTTTGCTCATCGAATTAACGTTGAACCAACATCAGACGCGGCATTCTTCAAAGCTAAATGAAAATCGAAAATTGGTTTGCTTTCATAACGTTGAAACAACACGTTGATTTTAAGTTGATTTTCCGTTAGTTTTGAAAGAATGACGCGTCTGACGTTGGTTCAACGTTAATTCCATGAGCAAAACTATGTCAGATCAACGTTGTTTCGATGTCATATTTCCACGTTGATTCAATGTCAGTTTGCTATCTGGGCTAATAAGAAAATTCGGCAAAGTTACACAGAAATATTTTATGTAACTTAGTCACAGACGCGAAGCAGAAACGCTCAGTAGGATTTTACGACGTGGTAGGATGAACCGATAGATATGGCTATAATTTTGCGCTACGGTAGGAAAATCTGACAAGATAGGACAGATCGACAGAACACCGGCGCCGCGCGCGCTGTTACAAAAAAGCTTTTGCTTGACGATCAACTTGTCATTTTGTCGTCGAGGACAAAGGCTTTATTCCGTGTCAACGCGCGCTCTGATCGGTTATGGTGCACGGACCTTTCCCGAATCATCTCCACCACTCCGAAGCACCACTACTCCGCCTCCGTTTCCCTCGTAAGCTGATATTATTATTTAAACATTCTCTATGATGTTATTTTTTTAATGACACACTACTGTCTCTTTCTCTCTCACACACACACAAACACACACTGACATACGGTCTCTTTCTCTCTCACACATATGTAGGCTAGTTATAAACTCTTTAGACATTTAATGATTAGTGTTTTATTTTTAAAGTTTGTGGGTCGTGTAAAAAATAAAAAAAAATCCCTTATTTTGGGGATGTATTCCGGGAAATCTCCCTTATTTTCAATGTTCAATGTTGACAGCTGGACTGGATGCGGTAAAAGTTTAATATATTAACTTGCTCCGCTGAGTACGTCACCTTCTTCGTTGCTCTGATTGGCTTTAGCGCTATCCAATTGCGTGCAGAGAGAATTTGAAAGACAACCGTTTATCCCGCCCCTCGGATTGAGCCCTGTCAATGAAGAGTTTCCAGACCTAACATCTTGATGTAGGTCTGGCATGCCAGGCTATTTAAGTTCAGTAATTTTACTTAAATGGCAATGATAATTACCTATTAATTGTTATTTAAGTGAAATTACTGAACTTAAATATACAAGTTTGATAAAAATGATCATTAAAGAAGAAAATTTCAAATGGCATTTAGAGGCTTTTGCATCTGAACTCTTCATATATATATATATCTATACAGTTTATATATATATATATATATATATATATATATATATATATATATCACCAGCCACTAGGTACACCTGTTCAACTGTTCTTTGGCAAAAATATCTAATCAGCCAATCATATCGCAGGAACTCAAAGCATTTAGACATGTAGACATGGTCAAGACGTTCTGCTGAAGAGAGTTCTGAATGAGAATGGGGAAGAAAGGGGATTTAAGAGACTTGTACCATGGCATGGTTGTTGGTGTCGGGCTGCTCTGAGTATTTCAGAAACTTCTACTGGGATCATCACACACAACCATCTCTAGGTTTTACAGAGAACGGACCGAAAAAGAGAAAATATCCAGTGAGTGGCAGTATTGTGGGAGAAAATGCCTTGTTGATGCCAGAGGTCAGAGGAGAATGGTCAGACTGGTTCAGCTGATAGAAAAACAATATTAACTCAAATAAACTGTTACAACCAAGGTGCAGAAGAGCATCTCTGAACACACAACACGTCAAACCTTGATTCACACAGACTTCCCAAAACTGGACAATAGAAGATAAGAAAAATATTGCCAGGTGTGTTGAGTCTGGATTTCTGCTGCAAAGTTAAGATGGTCGGGTCAGAATTTAGTGTAAAAAAAGCATGGATCCATCCTGCCTTGTAACACTGGTTCAGGCTGCTGGTGCTGTAATGGTGTGGGGAATATTTTCTTGGCACACTTTGGGCCTCTTAGTGTCAATTGAGCATCATTAAACACCACAGCCGACCATGGCCATCTCTTTATGACCACAGATAGTGTGCCATCTTCTGATGGATACTCCCAGCTGGATAACACATGTCACAAAGCTTTAAATCATCTCAAACTGGTTTCTTGAACATGACAGTGAGTTCACTGAACTAAAATGGCCTCTACAGTCACCAGATCTCAATCCAATGGAGAAGCTTTGGGATGTGCAAGAACAGGAGATTCGCATCATGGATCTGCAGCAACTACATGATGCAATCATGTCAATATGGACCAAAATCTCTGAGGAATGTTTCCAGCACCTATGAATCTATGCTATGAAGAATTATGGCAGTCTTGAAGGAAAAGGGGGTTCCAACCCCCAAGGTGTACCTAATAAAGTGGCTGGTGAGTGTACCGTATATACAGTAATAGTGTTATACAGTAAGTCTAAAGTCTGACCTGTAGCCACTGTGATTGGTCGTTATGGGCTGATGTCCATGCGTTGACTTTGCCCTGTTTGTCAAGTCTGGCCTTGGAGGGTTCCCAGGAGAACATGTCCATATTTAGGGTCTGAAACACACTGGAGGAGGTTATTTGATAGTCGTGGATGTGTCCGGTTTTCATCCCCATGGGCTCTGAGCATCCTGAAAAACAATCGCAAGAGTGAACATAATTCTCACGCCTCATGACTGTGCCGAACACTGCGCCCATGTGTCAAAACACAGACCTGTGAGCTCACAGCCCAGGAGCTCCATTCGCAGTGTGCAGTGTTTCCTGCAGACTTGTGGGTAAATGCGGATATACTGCGCTTCAATCGGTGGGCTGAAGTAGTTGACAGAGGGGGAGTTGTTATCTGTATTTCCTGTGAACATCTGCATTAAAATAACAAAACTATGGTCAAATATTAATGTACAGTAATGCTAAATCATAATATAAGTTAGTTTCATGTCTCTCATATCACACTGCACTGATTTTCACCCACATACACTACTGTACTGTTCAGTTCGGGGTCAGTAAGATTTGAAAAAATATATAATAATGATACAAATTAATACTTGTATTCTACAAGGATGTAATACAATGATAAAAAGTAACAGTACAAACATGTATAATGTTACAAAAGATTTCCATTTAAATACCAAATAAATGCTGTTCTTTTGAAAATTCTGTTAATCAAAGAATCCATAAACAAATGAGCCACGGTTTCCTACTAAAATATTAAGCAGCACAACTGTTTTCAACATTGATAATAATAATAAATATTTTTGAGCAGCATATTAAGCATATTAAAATGATTTCTGAAAGATCATATGACACTGGGCTGGAGTAATGATACTGAAAATTCAGCTTTGCACCGAAGAAGTAAATTACATTTTAAAATGTATTTAAATAGAAAACAGTTACTTTGAATTTGAATATTATTTTAAAATGATACTTATTTAAAAAATATTATTAATATAAAATTACAGTCCGTCGATTTTCCTCTTTGTCGCCATCTCTGTTTGAAATCTGCAATTGCAGTTATTCTTGGGAAATATCATTAGGAAACATGGATTAGCTTTCATTGTTATGCTGATGATACTCAGCTGTATATTTCTTCAAAATCTAACAAAACTTACCAATTCACAAAATTAACGGAATGCATAGCTGATATAAAAAATTGGATGACTAGTAATTTCCTACAACTAAATTCTGAAAAAACAGAGATTCTAATTATTGGACAAAAAACTTCAACCTTGAATGCTGTCTAACACTTTATGGCTGCTCTGTTGAGTCTTAGCCGTCGGTTAGAAACCTGGGGGTGCTCTTTAATACCAATCTCTCATTTGAAAATCACGTTTCGAGATCTATAAAATCGCATTTTTCCATCTTAAAAATATGTCTAAATTACGGCATATGCTCTCATTGACAAATGCGGAACAATTAGTTCATGCGATCATGACATCAAGGCTAGATTATTGTAAAGCTCTACTGGGTGGTTGCCCTGCACACTTAAAGGGTTAGTTCACCCCAAAATGGGTGACGACTTTATTTCAACTATTCGTTTATTTCTCCCTCTGCGCGAGTCAGGTTACTAGTTTAATAGAGTAAGCTTCTGTTATTGTACGTCACACGCATCACACACACATGACCAGCGTCGGCCAATAGTGAGCCTACGTGTGACGTAGCTTTAC
This sequence comes from Pimephales promelas, assembly GCF_988280905.1. Classification (NCBI taxonomy): domain Eukaryota; kingdom Metazoa; phylum Chordata; class Actinopteri; order Cypriniformes; family Leuciscidae; genus Pimephales; species Pimephales promelas. Next base: position 22,782,208 of record NC_142791.1, read on the forward strand.
GCAATCACACTACGTTAACTGACTACAGGCCCATGGAGAAGGAAGTGAATAGTTGAAATAAAGTTGTTATTAGGGCCCGAGCACTAACAGTGCGAGGACCCTCTTGAAACTGTTAGGGTTATTTTTTTTTTTTTTTTCTTTTTTCTGCAAAGTAAGTGCCATTTTCGGGGCCTCAACATGCTCAAAAACTCACCAAATTTGGCACGCATGTCAGGACTGGTGAAAAATTTCGTATTTTGTGGGTTTCGCGGATGGGCGTGGCAAAATGGCTCCCTAGCGCCACCTAGAAAATTGGAAAAAATTAGCCCCTCGTCCACGTTCAACCTACAAGCACGAAATTTGGTGGGGACGTGTATCATATCAAGACGCACAAAAAAGCCTCAAGAACCCATACCCTAAACTCAACAGGAAGTCGGCCATTTTGAATTTGGCGCCCATTTTGGGACGATTTACACACTCAGTACTTTAACGAACTCCTCCTAGGGATTTAGTCGGATCGACTTCAAATTTCTGCTGTGCCTTCTGAAGGCATTGACGATGTAAAGTTGTGCTATCTGCGCATTTTCGTCGATGGGCGTGTCCGTGGCGTCGATGATTCGCCATGAAACGGCAACAGGAAGTGACCTTTAACGAAGCAGCCCCCGTCGCATGTTTGACCGACATGTACGAAATTTCTGTGGCACATCTACCATGTCCAGACGCACTGAAAAGTCTCTTGGAGCGATGCCCTAAACTCAACAGGAAGTCGGCCATTTCGAATTTTACCGCCATTTTTGGATGATTTACTCATTACGTACTTTAGCTAACTCCTCCTAGGGCTTTAGTCGGATCGACTTCACATTTCTGCTGTGCTTTCTAAAGGCATTGACGATGTAAAGTTGTGCTATCTGCGCGTTTTCGTCAATGGGCGTGTCCGTGGCGTCGATGATTCGCCATGAAACAGGAAGTTGTAGTAACTTGGCTGTAAATGCCCAGATCTGCACAAAATTTTACACATTTGACAAGAGTCCCGCCCTGAACAAATCTACATGCCGACATTCACCCACAGTCATAGTGCCACCTAGTGACAGGAGGAAGTGACCTTTAACGAAGCAGTACCCGTCGCATGTTTGACCGACATGTACGAAATTTCTGTGGTACATCTACCATGTCCAGACACACAGAAAAGTCTCTTGGAGCGTTGCCCTAAACTCAACAGGAAGTAAGCCATTTCTAATTTTACCGCCATTTTGGGATGATTTACTCATTACGTACTTTAACAAACTCCACCTAGGGATTTAGTTGGATCGACTTCAAATTTCTGCTGTGCCTTCTAAAGGCATTGACGATGTAATGTTGTGCTATCTGCGCTTTTTCGTCGATGGGCGTGTCCGTGGCGTCGAAGATTCGCCATGAAACAGGAAGTTGTAGTAACTTGACTGTAAATGCCCAGATCTGCACAAAATTTTACACATTTGACAAGAGTCCCGCCCTGAACAAATCTACATGCCGACATTCACCCACAGTCATAGCGCCACCTGCTGGAAATAGGAAGTGACCTTTAATGAAGCAGCGTAGCAAATTCACAGCCGCACCGGCTGAGCTGCAAAATATGCAACGTGGCCGCCTCACACCCCGACGCGCTACAGGTGCGAGGGCCCGCCCATCGCTGCTTGCAGCTTTAATTTTTGTTTGTTTTTGCACACAAAAAGTATTCTCGTCGTTTGATAAAGTTAAAATTGAGCCACTGTAGTCACTTGGACTATTTTAACGATGTCTTTAATGACTTTTCGATGCCAGCAAGAGTCATTCCCTCAGGAAGCCTATGGACTAGTATACTATGCAGGAGCGATCTCAATATCTTAAATATCTTAATTTGTGTTCCGAAGATGAACGAAGGTCTTACGGGGTTGGAACAACATGAGGTTGAGTAAATACTGACAGAATTTTCATTTTTGGGTGAACTATCCCTTTAATAAACAAACTTCAGCTGGTTCAAAACGCAGCAGCTCGAGTTCTTACAAGAACCAGGAAGTATGACCATATTAGCCCGGTTCTGTCAACACTGCATTGGCTGCCTATTAAACATCGTATAAATAATTTAAAAAAATTGCCGATTACTTACAAAGCACTAAAGGGTTTAGCTCCCCAGTACTTGAGCGAGCTCTTAACGCATTATAGTCCTTCACGTCTATTGCGATCTCGAAATTCCGGCCAGTTGATAATACCTAGAATATAAAAATCATCTATGCTAATATTAGTCTCTCTGTTTATCACGAGGGACCCTCTATGGTGGACCTGCGCCTGGACCCATCCCTACTCATCCTTAAGTGCCGGCGACATCGGCACTGATCCTCAACAACTCGTCTCCATACCGGCGTGATTACTTCGTCTTCCAAACAGATGGAAATGGACAAATACTCTTAATGTTTCAATCCAATTTGACTTCCGAATCACGCACTGTTTCTTCGTTGGCCAGGGGAGAACTGGCCCCCGACTGAGGCTGGTTTCTCACAAGGTTTTTTTCTCCATTCTGTCTCCTGATGGAGGTTTGGTTCCTTGCCACTGTTGCCTTGGCTTTTGGCTTGCTTAGTTGGGGACATTTAATGTTCAACAATATTACTGATCTGTGTTGCATTATTTTCAGGTTATCACTGTGAAGCTGCTTTGATACAATCTGTATTGTAAAAAGCGCTATATAAATAAAGGTGACTTGACTTGACGCTTTACGTGGGTTGTACCTCGGCACGGCACAGCGCAGATGAACACAATGTTTAAGGAGAGTGTGCAGCTGTCAGTCACACGCCGGTGTGGATACTGTCATTCGGAATCACAGATTCTACTTTTTGGAAGTATGATCGACATAAGAATCTTCATCCTAAAATGTAATCTGAAAAAGTAATTAACATCCACGTTTGTTCCGACCAACTGGGGAAAAAAGCATTGCAGTAAATCGCGCTGATATATGCTGCGTTCACGTGCTATGGAAAGTAGGATATTTTCCACTTGTTAACTGGTATTTACCAGTGTGTTGCGTTCTTTTGTGCTTTTGTTGTCGTAATGTGGTAAAAAGATGGAGATCCAGACCTGTTATTTATCTGCAACAGCAAGAAAATGATTTATCAAAACTCAAAAGGTAAATAATATGCTATATATTTTCTAGATCATGAATAGTAAATAGTTTTACCATTCACGACTCTTGCGGTGCTCTCCGCCATTTTGAAAAAGGTTCAAAGGGTATCTCATCTCGGCAACACGTCCATCAAAATATTCTATGAGTTGCCCAGTGGAAAATACCACATGAGGGGGTGTTCATGTGCATTTTCCACGTCGGCTTTTGGTATTTACCATAATTACCATAGCACATGAACGCAGCATAAATCTAACGTCTTTTGCATTTTACAGAGGGTGAATCTGTTGTCACTGGTGATTGTCATTTGAACCTTTCTGGATCCGCCATCACATTGACAAGTTTAATTATATCAAGTGCTGTGAGAAAAAGCTATAAATCTCCACCTCATACATCCTCACACTCCTAGCCGAGACTCTTGACGCAAAAGACATTTTTGGATTTCCCGTGAAAATCCACTAGTACCACTGGAATTAAAACATTATTAAAAGCTTACCACTTTGAATCGAGCTAGGCAAGCAGATAGCGTTGAATACTGGCTGGTTTTGTACTTTCTCAAAAAAAAAAAAAAAATGACCATTTTTAACCCAAAAAAGTTACAGACTGGAGCTTTAATATATAAACAACCTTGGTGAGCATAAGATACTTCTTTCATTAAAACTATTGTTTTTAATCTTACTGACCCCAAAATGTTAGTGCAAATAATAGTGTACTTTTATTATTCAATACGATATTATAATTTTAATTACATATTTTAAAGTCAAATCAATTTGTACTTTAATTATTAATTTAATTTATCATTATCATAAAAGCAAGAATTGATATATAGCTGGCCTAAATTCTGATAAATGTTACATTGAAGGGATAAAATAGTTTTCAGGCAGATTTGTTGCAGATATATAAAATTAGAGGAGTCTGACTGATAAAAATAAAAACTGGAAAGAGGGCAGAGTTGGCAGGAGAAGTTCTTAAGCGTACAGATTCTTAATTTAAAAAAATCCCCCTCGGGCTCTCTCATCTCATCTGGAACGAACGGTGTGCCCCATCTTACCATGTCCTCATCTGTGTCCTTGACTTTAAACATGCTCCAGGCCTTCCCGTCTTCACTGTACGCCACTTTATATGATTTCACATACTCGGGGCTTCCGATTCGCTTGGCACCCTGTGTTATCAATCCGGTCACTCTCATCCTGCGCTGTAGATTTATCTGTGAGGGGACAGCACAAAATCCATGGCCTCAGCTTACAAGATGAACGAGTGAAGCCTCGTGGGCTGTGGGGTAATAATTTGTCCCTATCAGAAATTGCTGTGGTAGAGAAAATAATGCCTGTGTATCTGGAGAGGGGCTGTGTGGAAGTAAGCTACTGTATGAAAGTTTTCACTGTAAAAAGCAAATAAATCAAATTTAAATTGTAAATAGAGTCCAACAGTCGGGTTCTGGACGTAAAAAACGTCATTCATTTTTTTCCACAGGGAAATGTTTTTTATACTTATAAACAGGGCCTGAAATTAATCCTCGCCAAGCATCAAATGCAAGTAGAAATCAGCGTCGGTGAGTACTGTATATTAAACCGTGTCAATCACCAGTTACCCGGTAACATGCTTATGAATTGTAACAATGCAATGATGTGAGAATATAACGTGAACAAACTGCTGCATCATTACGAATGTTTAAGCCGTGCCAATTTAAAAATTCGAGCACAAGAATGCGAAAAAGGGAACTCAATTCGTTACTCGCTCACTGTCTGAAGTTTTCTGTCCACAAACATTCGAAGCGTGCTGCCAGAAAGCCGCGTTTCAGACAGAATACTGAATTGAGCTCTCTTTCGCGTCTTCTTGCACTTGAAAGGACAAATTCACATGAGGTATCCTAGTAAACATAGTTGTTATGTCTTAAGTGGACGTAAATAGTTGAGAAAGAAAACGTGTACAGTATCAGTATATCTGTGGATCCGTGCAGGTCTTCGTGACATCAGCCTAATAGTCCTGCTGCTATCAGTGTCATTCATTTTGCCTGTCCCTTAAACACACTGTAAAAAAATGTGGTCTATGCAGACAACCCAGGCTCCACAAATGGCAACAAAAACGAACTGCGGCAACCCGTTCCACAAAACATAACAAACTGTTCCAGCCAATAACTGACAAGAAGGCCCTGTGGGTGGGGTTTAGGGGGCTAGTGCACGGATGAGGAGGAGGGAGGGTCTATCTAGCCTCCGTTTTTGAAAATAGTTTAAAAATCAATAAGAAGTCACGGTAGTCCAGTGTTCCCCTTTGTGTTTGGCGGTTTCGCCGGGTTCCGCGGGAAGTTAGAGAAAATAGAGGAGTCAAAGGTTATATGACGCCATAGACGGGAGACGAAACGGAAATAAAGAAACGTCCCGTGTCTTCGAATTAAACTATAAATTTCTCCGTATTTGAAAGTTGGTGCAAAACTGTCGGGATAATGTAAGTACACATCTAATAGAAATATATAACATAGATAGAGTTATTTTTGCTATTTTTAAAGCAGAAAAAATACATATTGTGGCTTTAATGGAAATCAATAACAAAAGACAAAGAGAAAATCACTTACTGCTCTTGTCTGAATAACTTTTTTAACTTTAATAAAGATTAGACTATGTTTAAAAGACTACGCAGCCATTTTACATTTTTACAACAGCCATGTTATTTTATATTTGTTTACTTTATTAAATTTCAGAACCTAATAAAATCGTGAATTTTGCAAAAACACTTTCATGGTCTGTAAAAAATATTTATAGCTGCTGGTAAATTTTCTGGTAAATAAATTAAAGAGCCCCTATCATAGCATTTGAAATGTTCCTATTTTTGTTTTAGGAGTTCCAAAAAACAGTTTAACATGCATGCAAGGATAAAAAACACTTTATTTGTCTCATATTATGCATTTATTTTTAACTGATTTGCTCACCGACTCCCAAATGATTCGTACAACGACTCTTTGCGTGACGCTAATCGGCGGTGATTGGTCTGATGACAGACCTGGTCAGTTATTGCAACGCATAAACATATTGATAAAGCACTGCAGTACTACAAGACGTCTATTCTTTATGACAATTCCAATAACAGCGACACACATTTCACATATTTAAAAAAAATTACATTGCAGACACATACTGCCTCGTGTCCCGACGCAACAAAACCGTTTAAAATCCATAAAAGCAACAATTATTAATAATACTTACAGGTTGTGATTCGAAGGAGGAAGCTGATCCATATACACTGGGTGAGTAAGTTACTGAGCCCTCCTTCAGGAACAACCGCTTGCAAATCCACATTTGAATTCATTTTTGTTTTTGAACTAACGATATTCGTAATTAAAATGATGAGAACACAATCGGGCTATACTGTTGTGGTATCGTTGCAAATATGAACTCTAACCACCGATTCTTCACATGCTCGTCCCTGGTAAATGAAAACAAAGTGGCTGAACTATCTTTGCATTGTAGAAAACAGCGTCTTCTCGACATGATGCTATGATGAAGTATTTGAACGTGTAGACTTCAAGTTTACACTTCCGTCTGCGTGCGCAGTAACTGGGCGCGGCCAATGACCTCTCTACGTCACGATGTAACAGCTAATGACTCGTTTCAAAAACAATTCATTCGACTCTCACTTTTGAAAGACAATAACTTTATATACGGTGCACTTTCAGATATAAATCTTTGCAGGATGTTTTCATTCCCTTAGAGCTATATTCCACACCATATGAACAGTCATTTTCAAAAATCCATGATAGGGTCACTTTAAGTCACCGGCCATTGACAGCTGTGGAAAGAAGCTCGTTTTAGGCCCTGCTTGTAAACCTTACAAGACCTGCACCTGTTGGGAGTTGTGAGGTTGTTAAATATTAATTAGTGGTGAAAAACTACATTACCCATGATGCAGTACAGAAAATTACACTCATCAGAGAGTGGTGGTGAGCAAATCACCCCAAAAGAAGTACTCAGTCCCAATGAAGCACCACGACTGACGTAATCCAGTCGGCATATTTTGCAACAAATTTAAAATATATTGTTTCTATAGATATTATTATCAACTTTCAGTGAATAGTTTTTTTCACCATAGTCTTTAATTCAATTATGTAATTTCCAATGCTTCATGGGATTGTAGTTCTTTCCATCAGGAAAGTCATTAAGTCTGACTAAATGGGGAAAAAATGCATCCATAACCAACACCGCTGAAACTTCCCGCTGGCGGGAACTAATGAACTCTGATAGTGGCTGTTAATTACTAAAAAATTGGTAACAGTTTACAATAAGATTTCATTAGTTAACTACATTTGTTAATGGATAATGAACCACTTCTACAGCATTTATTAATCTTTGTTAATGTTATTTCAAAATGTACCGCATTATTAAAATCAAAAGTTGTTAACATTAGTTAATGCACCGTGAACTAACATGAACGAACAATAAACAGCTGGATTTTTATTAACTAAAGTTAACAAAGAGTTTCAAATACAGTAATAAATGTTAAAAGTTCATGTTAGTTAATACATTAAAAAATTAGACCTTAAAAGAAGTGTTACCAAAAAATTCATACAAATTAAATGTATTTTATTTATTATCAATGTGTACAGTTTCATTTTAAACATTTGTTTTTGCTTTAGTACAAAGTAAAGCCCAATTATGTCATGTTGAAAACAAAGTCTTCACACCACACATTTTTATTTGGGGTCCTTGCCATCTAGTTATTTGAAAACCCCATTCTAGGTTGGATCACCACTTGATGTACAATATAAAATGTGGGTCTTGATGCAGAAACCAACTCTGATGCAGCAATGAGAACATATTAGGACTAGACAAACAGGTAATGCCGTTTTCCAGCAGCAAATTGAGGTCTTATTTAAAAGCATATTGGCATCAAAGACTTCTTTAATCTTGAGAGCACAAAAATGGAGTCAGGCTGAGGCAAGACGCCAAACAGAACAAGGCCGGGACGCTGGTGTTGTGTGGGCATAGCTGGTGGAAGAGTGTGGTTATCACTTAAGTCATTACTGTGGCTGTGAATGCACAGAATGTTCTTTCTGTGTGTCTCTTAATGAAATCCTGACTTTAAAAGACTTTAAAATCTCTGATGCAATTTGCCTCCAAGTATAAACTAATTACTGTGGGGTGTTTATGATTTTCTTTGAAAGCAGTAACTGTGCTGGATGATTGGTTTACAGCTTTGAAGTTATGTTAAGTAAGTTGTTAAAGGGATAGTTCACAAAAAAATTCTGTCAGTATTTACAGCCCCTCATGTTGTTCCAACCCTGTAAGACATTTGTTCATCTTCGGAACACGAATTAAGATATTTTTGATGAAATCTGAGAGCTGGATCACTCCTCCATACTAGTCCATAGGCTTCTTGAGGGTTTGAAACTTGCCGGCCTCGAAAAGTTATTAAAGACATGGTTAAAATAGTCCAAGTGACTACAGTGGCTCAATCTTAACTTCATCAAGCGACAAGAAAACTTTTTGTGCACAAAAACAAACATAAATAACGACTTTATTTCAACTATTCATTTCTTTCTCTTTGAGCCTCTAGTCAATTAAACGTCACACGTAGGCTCACTATTGGCTGACGCTGGTCATGCGTGTGACGTACAACAACAGATCGCCCAGAGAGAAGGAAATTCTCTCTGAAGGAACACAAAAAGTGTTCTCGTCGCTTGATAAAGTTAAGATTGAGCCACTTTAGTCACTTGGACTATTTTAACGATGTCTTTAATAACTTTTCGAGGCCGGCAAGTTTCAATCCCTCAAGAAGCCTATGGACTTGTATGGAGGGGTGATCCAGTTCTCAGATTTCATCAAAAATGTCTTAATTCATGTTCCGTAAGATGAACGAAGGTCTTACGGGGTTGGAACAACATGACGGTGAGTAAATACTTACAAAATTTTCATTTTTGGGTGAACTATCCCTTTAAGCTCGTGGTTTTGCTAAGGCAAGCAACACTATTACTATTGCTCAATTTTTGCCCATATATAGATATTCAGTTATTCAAAAATGAGATGAGACTTGAATGTGTACTGTATTAAGAAACGAATAGTCTTTATGGTGACGTTAGATTGGCAGATTTTCATTTAATGGAGTCAATGTGGCAGGATTACCTGAATCCACGGATATCGATCGCCCTCGGCTGCGCTCCAGGCATTGACGAGGCCCTTCTTGTTGAGTCGGGCGAAGTACGGGAACCACTTCTGCAGGCCGAACAGAGCTCGATGTGTGGAGGAAGCTGTTACCTGCTGGTTCGAAATGATCCCCCCTTCCATTCCTAAAGGTCCAGAACATTCTGAGAGAATAGACAGAGAAAAGAGATGGTAAGAAAAATCGCATATAACAAATTCTCATCTTAAAATATTCAGTTGTTTCCTTCTCATAGATATTTAACTGGATTTTGCTTAACCCTCTGGTGCTGTTCAGTCATATTCTGTTTTTTTTTTTTTTGTTGTTGTTTTTTGTAGAATTTTTTACTTCATCGGAATGGTACCAAACTTGGTAAAGGTTTTGGCACTTGCTGTGTGAACACACAAAAATATCATGGACATGGTTAAATGGTCCTGAACAAAAGAGTCACACTTGTTGCGGTCAAAAGTGACCACATTGGAAATGAATGGGAGATGGATTGCATCTATTGGAAAAGTTTGGTACTACGCCCAAACAAAGTCTTACTGAAAGCTCATGTTTTAAGATATCAACCTCAAATTTGGAACACAGCTTTTTTACATTTATGGCTTTTCTCACAGTTTTGGAGTAAATGTGTTTTGGAAAATATATATTTCATTAAAAAAAAATTAAATGAGTATTTTTGTGCATTTTTTATAAAAATAAATGTAAAATTGTTTTTCACTTCAGCAATAATCTCTTTAAAAAGAGAAAAAACTTAAGTCTGTGCTCCAAAGCATTCAATATTGATGTCAGTTTAAAGTGGAAATTTCATTTTCATGTCTATGCTCAAAAACGGAACGAATGACTGTTCTTCTGACTGAATCAAATGCATACAGCACCAAAATTAGTATAGTTTGATTTAAGAACAGATGACTCTTATGAGTCAATTGTTTTTAGTTAATCAACAACAACATACCACTCGAACAGTGAAGTACGATTCCTGCAAAAATGACTCTTGTGAGCTGGTTCTTGTTAGTGAATCAGTCACGTACAGCTTAAAACTGTTTTATGTTAAGGTAAAGTTAAAGATACACAGGAGTTTTGTCAGTTAAAATAAATGAATGAAATATATTGTTCAGTGTATACGGCTATTTAGCTAAGATGTGTTATTTTAGTATTATTGAGAGTATTATTTTACTATATAGTATAATTTAGTATTATTCTACTTTTTTAAATAAATTTTCTATTTCTATTTAAAGTTTTAGTATTTTGGGGTTATTTTTATGTCTTTATAGTATTTATTACTTATTTCAGTTTTATTATTCAAGTTGAAATATTTTTAAATATTTAAATATTAAGTTTTTTAAAAAAAAATACACATATATATATATATATATATATATATGTTATTTCAGTTAAAGTAAATTTTATTTGAAGTAACGAAAATTTATTTTTTATGTTTTTTGTTAACTATAATAAACCCTGGCTAAGACCAATAATTAGAATGCATTTATGCGACCTCTGTTTAAAAATATATTTAAAAAGTCTGAAAACTTAACTTATGTGAGAATTTTAATCTAATTATTATCAAAATTATCTTATTTGGAAAAGTCTCTTGAAGTATAAATAGAAAATGTTATTTTTTCTTTACGAACAAATATAATAAGGGAAGATGAAGCAATTCAAAGAATACCACAAACGCAGAGTTCTTCGTTCTCAAATGCTAATATGATAATATCATTCTCGCAGGTTCCCGCCACAGGCTCCGTATCGGCCCCTGAAATGCCATCTTTCTCCGGTTTGTCCTCAAAAACATCTGTCAGCTCTGAACTTTTGGAGGCAACGTCCTTGGATTCATCGATTGATGTTGTGTCCTTGCTCTCACACACAGAGGTGTCTTCGCTCTCGAAGCCTAAGATGTCCTCCCTTGGGTCATCGCTGTCATCGTTTCGTCCACCTGTGGAGATGTAGCTCGCTCGCTGGGACATTAACGGAGTACTTGAACCATCTCCACTTAATGATCTCGCCGACTGGGTGGATTCGAAAAGGAGCCGCAGGCTGTTCAGACTTGCCCGTAGGGAGCTTTGCCTGCTGTGCTTGGACAGCATGATCACAAACCAAACCGTATCGAGGGATCTAACTTTATATGTGCTCCTCTGAGAGCTGTTTAAGTAAGAGTGCATGACTGTAATCTTCAGCTAATTCTTTTATGCATTCATAGATGTGTTAAGCTACAGATGGGAATATCTTGTTTTGAGTTAGCACAAAAAATACCAACAAATAAGTCACGCTTATGTAAGCGTTGGTATTCTCTCGAGTCCTAGAGCGTACGGTGAGTTATGAGGCGTTTCTGGCATGCTCAGGCGCACAAACGTCTAGGAAAGTTGCATGGACAAAAATAAGCAAAACAGAATCAGTTCCCCGCCCGAAGTCATTGAAATGACAGAATGATTTCGTGAGCAATGTGGTACCCTACTCTGTCAATGTCATATTGGCCTCATTCACTCAGATTCTCCTAAAAACCCTGTCGAAGGCAGATGGCTCTCATCCCCAAGTTGACGCACATAATCTAGTTTTAGTTTTCTCCTCGAGAGATGATAACGAATATTTATGCACATGGGTTTCATTAAATGAGGTGATGAAGTCGATTCTCGCTTACTGTACTGACAGTTCCGCCCCATGTATTCGCCAGGACATTGGCAGGTGTAGTTCGCTCGCAGGTCTGTGCAGCTGCCTCCATTTTTGCAAGGATTTTTTTCGCACTCGTTAACATCTGAAAAGACAAGCAGACATCCACGGACACATCAGGAAATTATCAAAAGCGTCAAATTGAAAAAAGATCCTAAATGTAAAATATAGTGTCACAATACAGTATATCGCAATACAATATGTATCGTGGATAGTGACGATGTGAATAGTTCACCCAAAATAAAAATTCAAGTTTTCAGAGTTTTAGAGTCAGTAGCCTACTACATCATGTTGAATATAATGTATTAAAATGCAACAGGGGAATATTTGATAATGCCAAATGTCTTATGTTACCAGTAGAAAGAGGCCTACATACTGTATATAGTCAGTTACAGAGTGCAAGCATCGGCTATTCATCTAAAATAATTCGGTAACATTTTACTTGAAGGGGTGTTCGTAAGACTGATATGACACCTTCATAACCATGACATGACATTAAGTGTCTTTCACTCAATAATGTTTAAGATGTATTTGTTATGACATCTCGACATAAATCATAACATCATAAGCTGTCAGTGTCTTTGTCATGACAACTTGACATAACTTAAACTGGCATGTGGTTGGCTTTGACATCGGCTGTCATGAGGCCATTATAGGTGTCATCATGAATATTTTTCGTGACCGTGTTACAGTGGTACTTAAAAAGTTTTAATGGCTTCATGACAGCCAATGTCAAAACCAACCACCTGACAGTTTAATGTAATGTTAACCAATAAAGCTAGGTGGTTTCTTAAGTTTGATAATTAATCTGCTATGTCATGTTTATGACAGGTTGTGTTGTCTTAGTAATATCAAGTTGTCATAACAAAGATATCTCAAACAATGCCATATTTGCATTAAAAATGTCATAACTGAGCCAATGACACTTAATGACAGTTGTCACAAACATGCATAAAACTTCCTTCATATTCATAACATATGTCATGTCATGATTATGGTGTTATGTACACCCCTTTAAGTAAAGTGTTACCAATAATTCTGTATTTTCAGCCTCAGTATCATGAATATTTTTTATTCTGGTGTCACCATTGTCCTTAGCATTGGGTTTCTAGCACCAAGTCCAAGCTTATTCATTTACACACACACAATGTAAAACCAAATTTAATCAACAGTAAAAATTTTGTTAACCTTTTATCATATGTCTTGGAGTATCGCAATAATATCGTATCGTGAGTTCAGTATCGTGATATGTATCGAATCGTGACATGAGGGTATTATTACACCCCTAATCGTTTCTCATTAAGTGTTGATTTGCCACAGCGATGAAAAATTTCTCTCATCATACAGTACTGATTTACATCGAAAGTTAAACTTGCTAAGATAAACTAAATACAGATAGAAATATTATTGCTTAAATGTTGTCCACAGGAGACTTTGACACTGAAGTATCTACTTTTTCTCATTTCAAGCTTAAGCAATTTATAGGGAAATGTACACATAATATTGTGTTTGCCACCAATTCACTAAAACACAAAAGTTACGAATTGCCACGAAAGTTCGCTTGATGTTAATTTCATAAGCAGGCTTCGTGACAGACCCCTGGCAGAAAAGCTCATGTTGTCCCATCTTAGACTTTGATTTTTAAGCAGAACAAAAGGAACTCAAGAGACTCGTTACAAACAGCATGACGAGGGATCATCCGAGCAGAAATTCAGGGATCTGCAAGGTGGAGCAAAGATCTATTGTGTCAGGTATCTGACAGAGATAAAGCACACCTTTGGGTTTTCCACAGCAGAAGATCTCTTGAGGGCAACAACAAAATCCACAGCTAAAACAGAGTCACTTCAACAACCTCAAGAACAAACGTGGGATTTAAGGATCTGATTTTAGATTGCTATGATGATGTGGTGTCAAAGTAAAAAGAAAAGCTAAAGGAATAGGACTTTTAAAATCTCATTGCAATTTCAAAACTCACTGTTTACATTTTTAGAGGGAAATGTGAGTGGGTCTTGCTCATTACAATTCTAAATTGTTTTGGAAGGTTTCCAGCACTTTGTTGCAAAGGTTTTCAGAGTAGTTGCTATACGGTTGCTGTACTAGCCTAAAACTGGTCTCTAGATATGCCTCAATTCCCCTCTCAGTCTACAGGATTTTTTTTTTTTTTTTTTTTGCTCATTTTATCAGAAAGTAGAGCTCAGTGGTAGTAATAGTGACACAATTACACCACATATTTAGTTCAGTTTTCTACTGAAAATTACAATCTTGTTGCATTTATGTGCATTTTACAAGTACTGGTGCAAATACCACTAAACTGACTACCGCAAACTTAGTAAATCACCTTGCATGAATCATATAAATACTCTCCACCCATAAATTTTGCGTCTCAAAGGGAAACTCCTATCAATGCATATGCAATAAGGTCAGCCGCGAAAAATAATTGTCCATGCTTTTTCAAAACTAATTCTCATTGTGTGTCTTTAGTAAATCCTTACAGTAGTTTTTAATTTCAGAAGAGGGTTTGCGTTGGCTCAAGCTGTTAGTAAATCTGGCCCTTAGAATTTATATTTGCATTGTGAACATCAGAATATGTCACATTCACGAAACAGTTCAAAAGTGTAGGGTAGCAAGAAAGAAATGAGTCATACATGAATTCAGCAGGTACACATTAAACTGATCAAAAGCCAAAAGACAGTAGGCCTATAAAATGTTACAAAATGTACATTTCAAACAAATGCAGTTTCCCTTTCGTCCTGGGAACTCCAACGTGTCGTCGGGCAGTTCCCTGACAAATTGGGATCATGCTAGGGAGCCAACTGCCTTCAAGAGAATTAAAAACGAGCCAATGAAATTGGCATGCAAAATTTGCATTCCGCGAGCCGCCTACTAGCGTGGATATAAAAAGCGGAAGTAAACAATGCATGACGCTTTTTGCTTCGAAGCCTCACAGAGTGTTACCTGCTGCTGTTCTGGATATTGAAGAGAGCCTTCTAGGAAGAAGACTCACCCATGCGTTTCTGGACGTGGTTGACTTCTCCCTCAGGATGATGGCCACAAACACTCTCTCTCGCGTCTGGGCTTAGCACAGGCTGAGGCAGCGTTTGTGGATGAATCATGTTCTCATTGTGGGAATATGACTCTGACGATGCTGCGTTCGAGGCTGAGAACCCTGAAACATAGGGGAGTCCCTTCAGATAATCCTCAATCTAGTTCATCTGCCGGTTCAGTTCGGCAGGCGGCTACTTCAGCGATTCCTGTTGGTGAGCGGATGAGGATCACCATGAGGAGCGCTCCGACTGGTAAAAGATCTTGTCGGGCGCCTCACGCCTCTCGTAGCGCGTTGCCATCGGCGCTTCCAGTGGAGTGGTCTATCATGATGCACCTGTGTCAGAACATTGCTTCCACTTGGCGGGGTGCCCCTTCACGCCCCTCCCTGTAGGTGCCGGTAGGTTTTCCTCTATGCTAACCAGGGATGCCTGCAAGGAAGGTGGAGATGCCGTCTCCACCCTGCATGCCATGGCGCTGTTGCAATTACATCAGGCAAAGGTGCTCCATGACTTGCAGGTGGGTGGTCCTGACCCAGCCCTTCTGCAGGAGCTGCGTGTGGCAACGGACTTCGTCCTCCGGGTGACGAAAGTCACCGCACGTTCGCTGGGTCGGGCGATGTCCAACTTGGTGGTCCAGGAGCGCCACCTCTGGCTGACCCTGGCCGATATGCGGGAAGCGGAGAAGAACAAACTTCTCAACTTCCCTGTATCCCAGGGCGGCCTCTTCGGCAACGCGGTGGAGAACTTAGCCCAGGAGTTCTCCGCCGCCCAGAAGCAGTCGGAGGCAATACAGCACGTCCTGCACAGGAGGCTGGCTGCTGCGAGCCCGTCTTCTGTTGCTGTAGAACCTCCGGCTGCTCCCCCTTGCCAAGGTCATCCTCCGGCGCCAGCTCCCCCACCTCCTTTCTCAGAAATGGGGCACTCTATGGCACCCGCGTCTAGACCTCTGGAAACTCCCCTGGACGGGACGCGGAGGTTCTAGGTGATCTTCCACAGGCTGTGGTAAACACCATCACTTCTGCTAGAGCCCCCTCTACGAGGCGCCTCTATGCGTTGAAGTGGATCCTATTCATCAAGTGGTGTTCCTCTCGCCAGGAGGACGCCCGAACTTGCCCGATCGGAGTCGTGCTTTCCTTCCGACAAGATGGGTTGGAGCGAAGGAATTTTCCCTCCACCCTCAAAGTCTTTTTTGCCGCAATAGCCACACATCACCTTGTAGTAGAAGGTAAGTCCGTAGGGACGCGCAACCTGATCATCAGATTCCTAAAGGGTGCTAGGAGGTTAAATCCACCTCATGTTTTGCACTCTGTATCCTCTTGGGACCTAGCTCTGGTACTTAGAGCTCTCCAAAATCCTCCCTTTGAGCCTTTGTTGACAGTGGAGCTGAATATCCTGTCCATTAAGACAGCGCTCCTGTTGGATTTGGCCTCTTTTAAGAGGGTCGGGGATCTACAGGCTTTTTCAGACGACAAATCGTGCCTGAATTTGTGCCCAAGATTCCTACAACTCCCTTTGTGGATCAGGTAGTGAACCTGCAAGCGCTGCCCCAGGAGGAGGCAGACCCAGCCCTGGCTTTTCTCTGTCCCGTCCGCGCCCTGCGGGTTTACATTGACAGAATGCAAAGCTTCAGGACCTCAGATCAGCTCTTTGTCTGTTACAGAGGCCAGCAGAAGGAGAAGGCCGTCTCCAAGCAGAGGTTAGCTCACTGGTTAGTGGATGCTATCACCAGAGAGTATTGGGACTGCCTCAGGGACTGCCATATGTTTCACTATGCCCCTGGGCTAGTACATATGTGTATTCCAGGCATTCCGCCCTTCATCATGGCTTCCGCAGCGTTCCCTTCCTCGTGACGGGTTAGGGCACGCTTTTCCAGTGTTATCCAATGTCCACTGAATGGGTCTTGCGGAACAGCAGTATGACTCCCTAGCTAGCTTCCGTTATTTCTGAAACTACATGGGTAGCGTCGCTGGGCGCTGGAAGGGGCCAGCACCATGGCGTTTTATTAGGGATCCCAATTCGTCAGGGAACTCCCCGACGACACGTTGGAGTTCCCAGGACGAAAGGGAACGCCTCGGTTACGTATGTAACCCTCGTTTCCTGAGTACAGGGAACAGAGACATGTTGTCCCTTCGCCATGTTGCTGTACCTTTGCTGACGACCAGACTCCTCAGTGGAAAGCGTCATGCATTGTTTACTTCCGCTTTTTATATCCACGCTAGTAGGCGGCTCGCGGAATGCAAATTTTGCATGCCAATTTCATTGGCTCGTTTTTAATTCTCTCGAAGGCAGTTGCCTCCCCAGCGTGATCCCAATTCATCAGGGAACTGACGACACGACGACACGTTTCCGTTCCCTGTACTCAGGGAACGAGGGTTACATATACGTAACCGAGACGATCTCTTTAACTTTCAGGGTTTCCACAAAAATATTAAGCACTAAATATTTTCAACATTTGATTATAATAAGAAATGTTTCTTGAGCAGCAAATCAGAATATTAGAATCATTTCTGAAGGATAGTGTGACTCTAAATACTGGAGTAATGCATTTTCCATCACAGGAATGAATAAAATGTTAACATTAAAATACAACACAGTTTGGTATTTTACAATATTACACTGTTTCACTGTATTTTTGATCAAATAAATGCAGCCTTGGTTGCATAAGTGACTGAGAATTTTTTTTTTAATCTTACCAAACTACACTTAAAACAATAAGTCATTGTAGTTTATTGAACTCTTATTTCAAGAGAAATACATTTATTTACAATATATGACCCCAACAGATTCATAGTGGGGAACGACCATTGGCATTCAACCTTCATACAAGTCATGTGCATCCAAGCACCACTGTCAGATGCGATAGAACAAACTCGTCCTGATTGGAGGGGTTCCCTCCGTGGGGCCAAAGTCCAGGCAGTCAAGCAAGTAAATTGGTGTGAGGAGCAGAGGGGGGTTGGTCATCTGTCATGCTGGATTTGTGGTACTGTACAATACTTCCATGGTAAAAAACAGAGCCTCTGACCTAATAAATGTAATTTTTGAGATGCCCAAGTTCCTTTTGGGTGCCTCTTCACCTCATTCTCCTCTTCTCATTCCATTTCTTAAGAAATGCAAATTCCTTTGTGCTCAGTTGTGCCAAGGCAACTAGGTTAATGAAGTCAGTGGTGCCTCACACAATAAACACTAAGTCAGAACCAGCATCAGATCCTGGCATAGTCGATACAGATGAGGATGCCCCCCCTCACTTCTGCTGCAATCTGTCTGCTCATAAAAGACACCAACATACAACTTGAGATGTTACATCACAGTTGATTTCATTTATATTTTTTAGCTTAATTTATCTTTTTAATTTAATCATTCTTTGGAATGTCCATATTGACATGATAGTATCATGAAGTTGCTGCATATCCATGATGTGAATCTCCTGTTCTAGCACATTCCAAAGCTACTCTATTGGATTGAGATCTGGTGACTGTAGAGGCCATTTAAATTTAGTGAATTCACTGTCATGTTCAAGAAACTAGTTTGATATGATTTGAGCTTTGACATGGAGTGTTATCCAGCTGGAAGTATCTCTCAGAAGATGGTACACTATCTGTGGTCATAAAGAGATGGACTTGGTCAGCAACAATACTCAGGCTGGCTGTTGCGTTTAAATTATGCTCAACTGGAAAATATTCACCACATCATTTCAGCACCAGCAGCCTGATACAAGGTAGGATGGATCCATGCTTTCATGTTGTTTACACCAAATTACCATCTGAACGTCGCTGCAGAAATCCAGCCTCAGTTTCCAGTTCTTATCTGACAGGTGTGTCAGCGGTGTGTGTCTTCTGCTGCTGGAGCTCTTCTGCTTCAAGGTTTGACAAGGTTTGTGTGTTCAGAGATGCTCTTCTGCACCTCGGTTGTAAACTTGGTTGAGTTTATTTGAGTTACTGTTATGGTGCATTCACACCGGACGCGAATAGCGCGTCAGGCGCGAATGATTTCAATGTCAAGTCAATGCAAAGACGCGTTACGCGCGTAAAAAATTCCTGCGCCGCGTCAAGTTCGAGCGAATTGAGCGTCTGGCGTGTTAAGCGCGAATGATTTAGTTACTGTGCGTTCACACCAGAGACGCGAATAGCGCCTAGTTTGACGCTTGACCACTTTGTGTTAAAGGGTTAGTTCACCCAAAAATGAAAAAAGTCATTACTCACCCCCATGCTGTACCAACCCCGTAAGACCTTCGTTCGTCTTCGGAACACAAATGAAGATATTTTTGATTAAATTTGAGAGCTGTATAACTACCACATTGGCTGCCTAAGGGACTGCCTCTTGACGGTCCAGAAAGTCAATGAAGAAAATGTTTAAATATCCCAAGTGACTACCGTGGCTCAACTATATGTTTATCAAGCGACGCGAATACTTTTTGTGCGAAAAAACAAACAAAATTAACGAGTTTATTCGACTATTTCTTTTCTTCCTTGTAGGCCAGAAACGAGACTTCCTTAGATTTCCACAACGCATGCGCGAGATTTGCGATCTGCTTACACTACTTCAGAGCCGCTCTGCACTACTTCAGATCGCAATTCTCGCGCATGCGTCGTGGAAATCTAAGGAAGTCTGGTACAGCATGGGGGTGAGTAATTAATGACTTAATTTTCATTTGTGGGTAAACTAACCCTTTAACTCTCGTGTCAAAAGTGAAACTGACGCACGTAAAAACAAAAGTTTGAAGCGAAATTTACGCACGTGACGCGCGTCAGAATTGAAATCCGTTGGCGGACATTTTTTTTTATGTCGACCGAGCATTCATCGAGAGAGTCACCACTCTGTGTTTACTCTGGAGAGCAGAACAGCTGCGTGGGGATCATCGTCCCCGTATATTTGTCTCCACCGGACCCTTCGGAGGTGAACCGTTTGGCGAGTTTCACCATTTGCTCGCTCCAGGAGCTGCGCTGGATGACGGCCGCTGTCAGCAGTACTTCCGCCTGTCACGCGGCCAGTTTGATGACCTGTTGTCCTGCATCAGAGCCAGGATCATCCTCGCCCTCATCATCTAATCTAGCGGTCATTTATTTTTGTTTTGATGATAAATAGAGCCAGCCTTTAAAAGTTATTAACCTGTCCTGTGATTTTTTTTTTCTTCTCTTTCATGTCCAGACACGAACTTATGCACATGTATGTTGGTTGTCTTTACATCATAATACTATTTCATATAATCTAGATATGGAATGAATAACATTCAATGCAAAATGAAGATGTCTCGTACATAGAAATAAAATTTTAAGAGATAAAATATTTGCTTTGTTGTGCATAATCCCAACATCTGTGTTGATGAGAGAATCATACCCTGCGTCCCAATTCGCATACTATTCGTCCTAAATAGTATTCGAAAATAGAATTAGTACGTCCCAAATCGTAGTATGTTGAAATGAGTGTTTCAAAGATACCCGGATGGTCTACTTTTTCCGGTCAGAATCCGAAGTGTAGATCGATGCACACTCTAACGGCTGATATTGCCCACAACCCTTTGCACGTCGGAAGAGGATTCGGTTAGAACTACAAACACGAGTAAAAAGTGTTAAAAAACTACAGTCACGTAGTCGATACGGAGGACGCGCGAGTCCCCGCGGTTGTGTAGAGAGGTTTAGATAAAAAGCTTTGAGTGATTAATTATCAGTATCTAACCTGACAAAAAATAAATGTATTAAATGTTGTCCACATTATATTGCATTTGCAGCAGCATTGTGAACGTTTGTAAAGACTCGTTTAGCCACGTTTTAAATGCATCATTATATTTTAAATTGCAAACACGATGAGAGCATTAAAGACCCACAACTGGCAGATGAACGTGCTCTCCGAAACGGTAGGATATAAAATTAGATTGAATGGAGAATTTTAACGGTGACAAGATGATTGACAGGGCAGTTTACGGTGACAGGATGCACGCAGCACGCGACAGAGCTGTCCGTTAAAGATGACGTGATAGTATGTCCCAAAGCTTGCCTACTCTTTTGCTACACACTCAAAAGTATGTACTTTTTCCTCACAAAAAGAGTACATATTTTAGGGCGTAGTATAAGTAAGCGAATTGGGACGCAGCAATAGTGTATGCGCCACTGACTTTACACTACGTTTTTTCTGGTCAGTGGCGGAATTGTTTTCTCGACCCACCCAGGGAGCGCAAGTTCATTCCCTAGTTTACCGACCTGCGTCTGTGGAGGGAAAAGCCCGATTTGCGCGGGTGCAAAATAGGAATGATAAATGCGTCAGTGTACAAAGTCATTTGTGCCGGGTGCAAGATAGGGCCCTATATCTGAATTCTATGGTAAAAATAGGGGCTTTTATAGCTATAAACCACGCCCATACTGGTGGGCTAAGACACGGTGGGTAATTGGTTCACGCATCTTAGCCGTCTTGCCATAGGTTTGTGCAGTTGCTGCAGCCAATGAGCATGCTAGATGCTCAACTATATGTCTGCTGTGCATCTGCACTGCATTTTAAAAAACGTGGCTTTAATATTCTTGAGAAAAGGAGTTTTCTCATAGCGTAAGCTAAATTACGCAATACGGGAGACCTGTCGAAAGGGAACTAAGCAGGTCATGGGGACTTGGGCAGATAATGAATGAATGTCATTCTCCAAAAAGAGTTTTCTAAGGCCGTTGCTCAGTATGTTTTTGCCTCCAGCTGCTAACCAAACCTCAGTGTCTTATGTCTCTCAGCTGTACTTTCACTCTGGCATTAATTATAGACAAGGCTTCGAAGTCAATTCAGGAGACAGTGCAAATTAAGGTCACTGATGTGCGATGCGTATTAGGCTGTGCAGGCAGTATAGAACAGAACACAATATTCCTTCTCCTAATCTATGAAAAATGCAGGAGGTGTGAGGTAACCACAGAAACGAGAATCGGTACAAAAAAAATTTGAATATTCACAAGGAGCAAACAGACAAAAATAGCTGTTTGTTAACTATGTTCCTGTCACTTTGCTAAGTGTTCTTTTTTTAGATTAAATGAAGCAGAAAAACAAATATTCACTTTATTGCAGATTGTGTTTCCACACAAGTGAGACTAACGGCAAAATAATACACTACAGCAAGTGCGCTGTCGTCTTGAACATACTTATATGCGTTCATTCAGATGACATAGGGATAAAAAAGTGTCCCATGTGTAAAATGAAATACTCGGCTGTATCTTTAATGCTGTGGGCCTAATTTTCTGCCAGAGGTCCTGGACATCTTGTTCAGATACATGGCATCATGGATTTGATAAAATTTCAACAGATAAAAAATCTAAACCTGACAGCCTGTGCTTGAAATCGTATAATGGGCCATGTTTGGATCTTCAAAAAGGACAGTGATCCAGAAACAAACATCAAAATCAAAACAAAAATGGGTCGCTGAGCACAAAACCAAGCATCTGCAAAGGCCATCCCCGTCCCCAGACCTGAACCCTATAGAAAATGAGTGGGTTTTGGGTGATTCTGTATGGAGTAATGGTCTCTGATCTCTTGCCAGGTGTTCTCCAAACGTTTCAGGCATTATAGGAGAAGACTCAGGGCTGTTATCTTGGAAATAGGAGGTTGCAAAAAGTATTAAATAAAAGGGGGCAAATAAAAGTTCCCAATGTGTTTTGGAGAAACACATTTATTTCATATGAATTTGATGTGATTTCCCTCCCACTTCCAATTCGTTTACTTCAATAAAAGGTTAGATTTTTGCATTTTTTTAAAATAATATATATATATATATATATATATATATATATATATATATATATATTTAAATGCAGATTTATTTTTACAGCCATCTTTGATCATATTTACCAAGTGGGCAAATAATTTTGACCAGTATATAGTATATACTGTATATAGTGTTAGGGGCATGCATTACAAGTAATGTGCTTTACTTATTCAGATTACTTTTTTAACACAATACTTTATAACATAGTAATATTTGAGTTACTTTTTATAAAAACTAATGCAATTTACTTGATCAATTTTAAACTACTGAATTAAATTTCTTTCTTCTCCATAACATCCGCACTCATGCTTGCGCGGAAACTACAAAAAAGCACAAAAGTAACAAAACACATTTCTTTCATTTTCCAATAAAAAGAGTTGTACAGGTTAAATAACATTATTGTTAAGAGATCCTTTGTATGGCAAGCATAGCTCTAGGGATCAGGAAATATTCTTAGTGATCAGAGAATATAATACTCTAAATGAGGTTTTTTTTTTTTTTTTTTTTTTTTAAATAAAGGTACATGTTAAATAGGCTATGTTGTTGAAAGTCCCCCGTATTTCCCTTGTAGTCAATCATTCTATCCCTTAAAACTCACCTTTGATCACCAAAATGACTTAACTTTGATCACCAAAATAGCTTGATTGTAACTCTACACCCTTGCCTCATTTAGCATACGTGGTTCTATGAATATGCAAATTAGCCCCAACTCCACTCTCTTACAACAGCTCAGAGATCCAATTGTTGACGATCACACACTGACCTGATTGGTTACAGTTTGTGACGTCAGAAACAGCAGTGATTTCAAACCGCGTTTTAGAAACTGTCTTTGGTTTACTGCAGTTTTAAGGAGAAAATACTCAGCGATGGTGTTTACACATGGTTTGTCTTAAGCATATTACTGTAAAAACACCACATAGACATATAAACAACATTAAATGCTGCATTTCCCCAAAGGAGGACTTCAAACATGCAAATATATACAGTAAATATAGATTAAATAAATAAATAGATAGACAGACAGACAGACAGACAGACAGACAGACAGACAGACAGACAGACAGACAGACAGACAGACAGACAGACAGACAGACAGACAGACAGACAGATAGATAGATAGATAGATAGATAGATTTTTCAACATATCTGCTGATAAGGTACATTCATATGGATAAGTTTCCTCATATTATTACTGAAACTATATTAATGTGCCTAAAAACACAATGTTTCTTACTGTGTTGGCAGTGGACACCATCGAAGCCAAGTGGACATCTGCACAAATATCCGACAAAAGTGTCACCGCGGTAGGTCTCACTCAGCTCACACACCCCTCCGTTGTGACACGGGTTTGGGCGGCAGATCCCTGAATCAGAAAAACACAGTATCTGAAATCTGCAGGATTCATTTGAAGTGGTATTTATTTAAAGTTATGTATAAGTGAACTTGATGTTCAGTGTGCTTGATCACACGCACTATTCCCACAAGGTGATTATTATTTCATGCCTTTCAGCTCAGTCTGAACATCACACTAAATACTGCATTGGCTGTAAAAGATGATTCCAGAGTGTGACTTCCTAATGAATGCTAAGCAGGTGTTTAAATGTGAATTAACAAGTGAATGGAAATCGAGGCTGACATCATTTCTGTTCATGGCTCATAAACGAACATAAGCCATCTGCTTAATATGGCATTTATATCTGGAGTCTCAATGAGGAATCTCTTTTGAACGTTTCTTGAAATGAAGAGAACAGAGCATTAAAGGAGACTTCAAATAAACAAACTCACCGATTTCAGATTGCTCTTCCCAGCCTGATGCTGTTGAGAGAGCAGAATGTAGTTTGTTAAATTCTAATATCCTCTATGCTATTGCTCACTATTCCCAATTAGATGAAAGAGTTCCACTACAGACTTTAAGTTAATTTACAGGAAAAGAATGTAAAAATGCTACAGTATAAAAAAATAATTTGGTTAACACACCACTTAAGGTACCTTATCATACTGTACGTTTATTATATATCATTGTATTGTAAAATACCGTCAAATAAAAACTATGATTTAATATTTTACAGTGAAAAACACGAAAAGGACATTCCCATTAGTCTCTGCATGACACCACATATGATTCTACTTTTGTTTAAATAATTTTGTAATTTTGTAAGCCAAAATTCTGATCTAAAGAAGCAACAGCCAAAACAGATTCTTGATCCGAAAAGGGTTCTTTGCTGAGTTTAAGAATCTTTGGAGAAGCTTTATTTGTATGAGTTTGGAGAAATAAAACATCACTTTAGGCCAGTTCACACCGATAACGATAAAGATATAGTTGTAAAAATCATTTAAAATTTTAAACGAATAGCAGAGTCCACACCACAACTTTAACGATAAAAAGGCAAATAATATCGTTAGAATCACTTTCAGAATGACTTTTTCCCGGCTGACAAACGATTAAAACACTGACAGCCAATCGGAATCCATCATGCTTTAAAGGGATAGTTCACCCAAAAATTAAAATTAAGTCATTAATTACTCACCCCCATGCTGTAACGACCCCGTAAGACCTTCGTTCATCTTCGGAACACAAATAAAGATATTTTTGATTAAATTTGAGAGCTATATCCCAACCACATAGGCAACCTAAAGGATTGAAACTTGACGGCCCAGAAAGTCAATGAAGAAAATGTTTAAATATTCCATTGGCTCAACTATAAGTTTATCAAGCGACGAGAATACTTTTTGTGCGAAAAAACAAAACAAAAATAATGACTTTATTCGACTATTCCTTTTCTTCCTTCTGGGCCTGAGACGAGAGTTCAAGAGATTTCCACGACGCATGCATGCATCGTGGAAATCTCTTGAATTTTTGGGTGAACTAATCCCTTTAACGAGCTCGAGCATTTAAAGGGCCAGACGATAAATTTTAGTGAATATGCTTAGAACAAACAAAACGATGTCGTGTGTCGGTGAGGACGCTTGTCAATATTGTTCTTCATGTGAAAGGGCCTTTAAACCTTGCAAACTCATGATATTTCAACACTATCTCACGACCAATTCGTACGAATTCGACGCATGATTAAAAAGTGGCTAATTCGTACTAATTCGTACGACCTCACTCGTACTCATTCGTACGATTTGTCTAAACCCACGTGATGGTTATGGTTTAGGGGCGAGGTAAGGGGTAGGTCATTCGTACGAATTCATACGAATTGGCCAATTCGTAAAATATGTACGATTTAGAAAAATCGTATTAATTCGTACGAGTGAGGTACTACGAATTACGAATTAGCCACTTTTTAATCATTCGTCGAATTCGTACGACTTGGTTGTGAGATCGGGTTGGATATTTTGAAAACTCAAGTCAGAGGCACATATCGCTCAAATGTTGTCTTACAGAGACAAATTTCAAGAAATTAAATCTCATGGGCCTTTTCGGCTTCTTGAATCCAAAATGACACATTAAAAGTGGCTTAAAAACTCACAGGAAACATTTTCTTCAGCTGGTGTACTGGGACAGTCAGCACCGTTCTCACACGGAACCGGTTCACATACTTCACCTACAAAACGTGTAAACGTGTAAATGTGTAGCCACACTGTATAAACAGGAAATGAATACATCACAAGTTAACTTACAAGTTAAGTCAACTCTATAACTTGGAAATGTGTGTTGCAGACAGATGCACATGAGTTTGTGATTCTATCCTTAGCCACTCTGTCATTTCCACCTGAATTATTCAGCCACAGGAATCTGGAGTGGAACTTTGAGTGTTTACACAGGTGTCCGTGTCGGCTAAACTTTGGAATACACTTGCTGACTATTAAAGATGCAGCGCAGATGTTTGGGGATGACATAATGTCAGTGCTTTAGAAATGTGTAAGGTTAAATGAGATAGAAAATAGGAGAAAATCCTTTGTGTTTAAAAAGAAACACGGCTGATGGAGCTGTCTATGTTCACAATGACCCGACACAACCCAAACTAAGAGTGGATTATAGCACGATCCACACGGTACACTGAATTTCACACTGACAGGAATTTTTATTGTGTTTTGTTCATTCATTGATACAAAATCACTGGCAATTTGACTATGGATAGCACAGTAAATCGGAAAAGAAAATGAACGATTCCTCAAACCTAAATGTATACTGTAAAAAATGATTTTTTGGTGAAGTAAATACTAGTGAAAAAAACCCAATGTAATTTACTTGAAAAAGTTAGTTCAGGCAAGAATTAAAAAAAAAACTAAGTAAATTCCATATCAGTACTTAATCCAAGCGAGTATAAATGAAAGTTTAAATATCAACTCAATAAAATTAAGTAAAAATTACTCAACTTTTCTGATACTGGGGTTCCCATCATGCACTGGACCTTGAATAATCAATGAGGCTCATTTTTCACTGGTTTTATCATTGATTTTTGTTGTCAGTATTAGTAAATTGCCATTTTGTGACATTTCGAGTAAATGTTTGCTCACAAAAACGACCCATCAAATGTTACCGCCATTGTGTATTGCCTACCAAGTATTGAGGTGTTTGCATTCACATGAGGCTTATTGTCTGACATGATGTATATATAAATTACTTAGATGATCTAAGTAAAGCACATATAAATGACTAATAAAATTCAAGATTCTTGTTTTAGTGAAATGTAATGCAAAGGAAATCGGTATTAATCAACCTTTTACAAGCCAAGTTAAAATTACTTATTTTTTGTAAATTGTAACGTTTACTTAATTCCATATTCCAAGTAAATTTAACTTAAAGATTTCTAATTAAAGCTACTGATAAATATGTTTAGGTTTTTACTTGGCAAATCTTTGTAAATTTACTAGCATTTTCTGAGTGAGATAGTTTAGCAAGGTTTTTTCAAGTAAATCCTACTCCAAATTTTTTACAGTGTACCAAGGTACTGTAATTACAGTTTCCACCAAAAAGTAAGGCTAGATAACACTTTAACTCCACTAACAAAAAATACTATGGTATCATGGTAATACTGTAGTTTTACTGCAACCTATTACATGGTAGATGATATGGTTTGTATATTTTACTGTAAAAAAACATGGTATTGTGGTGGAAACTATGGCTCATAGTTTCTCATAATCATAATATTCATTTTAATAAATGATAGATAGGTATGAAGCTAAAAACAGTTATAACTCTATCACAACAACAACCCAGTTGATTTCTAATGACATCTCAGTGACAGTACTGAGTCATTCGTAAAGGTCAGCAAGAGATGCACATGACATTTAACAACAATCACACTGAGTTCAGCCATTACAAACACCAAGGTGATGTTTCAGGCTTGCAGATTATAGTCTTTTTTTTAATGAATATTTATTGTGCAGATGACCTCTGGATCACCTCAAAGTAATATCAAACAAATATCACAGATCATAACAGCGTTATGAGCAATGAAACATGCACAAGCAGGCGTTTTACTATTCATTGGCATCTTTATGTCAAGCAGCATGTAGGCTACTTGGATTAATATTATATTTAATTGAACGTCTGTTAGAGGGCGCTGATCAAGTGCTCATAATCCCGAAATAACCCGACATCTCATTATCATCTCCCTCATGAATTATGTCTGAGGACGTTTCAATAAAACACCGAAAGTGATGCTGCTGATATCCGACCTGTGAATAAACGCATTAAACGTTGTCTGGAAGTTCTGACGTGTGTGTGATGAACTTAATCTAGGTTTGTTTTGAGCAAATGCGAGTCGTATGTTAAACACAGAGAGTTGTGTTCAGTGAACTCACCCGTGGATGTCGGATGTGGGATGGACGCGGCAATGCGGGCGACCAGGAACAAAAATAAAGGAAGCATCGCGAGGAAACTTGTGTATGTCCTCTGGTTCTCCAGCAAAGCCTCGATCCTTCCCGTGTTTCAGCTGTGATGATGCAGATAGAATGTCAGAGAGATGCTGTGACTCCGAGCAGTGCTGCTGATGCTGCTGATGCTTCTTACTGCAGTGATGAAGATGATGATGGAGACTCGACACAGGCAGGATTCACAGCATCAGTGAAGACGCACCCACTGATCCATTCATCCGTTCATCAAATAATAAACTTTAATATCTATGGCATACAGGGAATTACGTAGCTAGCTGAAAAAAAAATCAAAACAAAGAAAGAAATGAAAGAAAAAAATAGCCTATAAGGGCACGTATATGGCAACTTGATTTGACTCTCCAATATCCTTAAAGTGCACGTGCAAATGTAAAATGTAATATTGTCTCATCTTACTTTTTTTGCTGTTTTACAAGAAAATAAAAACACGTCTTACATCGAAGATAGGCTAATCATTGGCTATTTTGTGGTGTGTTCTGATTACTAATATGATTACAAACATGTTCACATGTATTGATGTTCTTCATTGCGTTCATCCATTTACATTAGGCCTATAGCTTGACGATAACCTCAAAGTTGTGTGTGTGTGTGTGTGTGTGTGTGTGTGTGTGTGTGTGTGTGTGTGTGTGTCTGCCGCCCTCTGTAGTTCAACAAGAGGAAGTAACAGCATTCGACAAAGTATCAAGAAGCTTCGAATTAATTAATAATTTAACCCGATTAAGTAGGCTATACTCATCTTTAATTATTAAAACTGTATAAAGTTGCAATAAAACATCTTTAAAATCATTATCTTTAAAAATAAATAAGCTAAAACAAACAAAAAAACAATAACAGCAACTATATTCATAATTTATGATTGTGATTTACAGTATCAACATTAATCTTAGGTGACTGTGTATGGTAGAAACCATTGTTACCATGCTATTTTTTGTGAAGGGTGGTAAGGCACGGGCACGCGTCATGAACGCGGCGGGCGGGCTCACGCGTGGTGGGAGTGTTTGAGGGGCGCGAGGGCTGCGCGAGACTTCACAACACAACTCTCAACATGAAACTAGCCAAAGTGAGTGATACAAAAGTAACGAAAAACTTCCTTAACGTCGTTTTTAACATCTCTCCCCCACTCTTTAACACTCCTGCCTGACTGTTAATAAGCCTACGCGCTTAACTAACCTCAAACGCTGGACTTTTGTGGTGTCAATCTTGGCCAGAACCAAACTAACGTTGAGCTAACGAGCTAACGCACATAGCCGTCTTTTGTATGCACATTTGATTTTATTCTGGTTTTCTTTAGGCTTCTTCTTGCTAAAATACACTTTTACAGTTCCTCATAATAGTTTTAATGTTTACACCCAGATAAATTAAATCTTGTGATTCCAAAGGCAAAATGTGCTAGCATGTGTTAAAAAAATAATTAATATTTATAAGTCGTTTTCCAGTAGTTTGAGTTACTGTGTCTTTCCTATTTTCAGATAAGAAGAAAATCAAACATTGAAGACCTGAAGCTATCTGTCTTGTGTTAGACCTAAACCAACACATTGAATTAGAGGGGAAACTGTCTCCTAAAAGGGAATAAAGGTGTAGTTGTGGGTTTCAGGAGGGGAAACCCTCCTGAACATAGTCAGCTTTCATTGTCAACTTCCCCGGGTGACAATGATGACAACCCAGGGTGGTGGCGATGAGCCTGATCCCTTTTCGGTGGTGACCCGGTTGGCAGGGGCAGGAGGAGACGGTACCACCCATTTACCAGCCTGTTGCAGCCAGGGGATACAGATCTCGGACCTGAGCTCAACTTTGTCTGCTGTTTTACCTCCTAAACAGCCTCCTGGGATCACATATTCCGTATTTGGGAAGGATCCGAGACCTGGAACAGTCATGTTTGCCTCAAAGGGAGGTGGCATCACTGCTGGACATGTTATATTGGGGTCTTTTTCAGGAGTTGGGAGAGGGATGTCAGATCCTACACAGGAAGGTGCTGTTGGTCAAATACCATCCACATCCCTGAGTCCCGAGGTGTGCCTGGCAGCCCCTTCGTTTCACTCGCTGGGTATAGTTGAAGAAGGTGATGCTCTGGATGTGCAGGAAATTGGAGAGGATGAGGAAGTTGTTTTAACCCTCACTGCACCGCCTCCTAATCAGTAAGTCGCTGTAATATGACATTTTGCTTCCTATGAGTGGATAACTCTGAACTGTGATGAAAATAGTAAAAGTACATAATGGAGTTTGTAACTCGACAGGTGGTATCATGGGAAGCTGGACCGGATGATTGCAGAGGAGCGTTTGCTTCAGTCCAGGGCGGCGGGTAGCTACCTCATCAGGGAGAGTGACCGCAGACCAGGCTCATTTGTGTTATCTTTCCTTAGCATGACCAACACAGTCAGCCATTTCAGGTGTTTGTTTTTTATTCCCTTCATCTTTCTCCACAGCATCAGTGTCTAATCAAACCACATCTTTGTAATGAGCCATCACTAATGATCATGATACATTTTTTCGGTTTCTTTCATTTAAATGTGAAATATTTGATAATGAGCTGGAGTAATGAATGTTTACAGGATCATCGCCATGTGTGGAGATTACTACATTGGAGGCCGTCGTTTCTCTTCTCTGTCAGATCTGATTGGTTACTACAGTTACGTGTCCTGTCTGCTGAAAGGAGAGACGTTGATATCACCAGTCGCCCCTCCAGAGGTAGACACGTGATGTTAACGTTTTGTATTATTTATTAACATAAAAATTGACTGTCATTTCCATAATGTATAAAAAACCATACGTTTTTTTTTTCTAAGCCTGTTGAAGACCGCAGGAGGGTCCGAGCAATTCTCCCATACACCAAAGTGCCCGAAACTGATGAGATCAGGTCATTTGATTTTATTAATATTTTATTTGGAGTCAGTAAGAATCTTTTTCATAGAAAATAACAAGGGCACTTTATTTTGGTCAAAAGGGACAGTGGAGACATTTATATTATTACAACTGATTTTTTAACTTTCTATAAATCAAAGTATCAATGTAATGTTTAAAAAAAAGTATCAAAAAATATTCCCAACCCCAAACCTATACATTTATATATACACACACATACAAACACTCACATATATCCTAAAAAATCTTCACTGACACTTTTTATTTACTGTTATAGAATGTATTAATATGTTATGTTTTTAGATATTACGTTTATATTTTAAGTTTTATTTAAAATGTTAGTACATATTTTTTTTGTATTTTTTTATATTGTGTTTTATTATTACTATTTATGTTAAATGATTTTTAGTTCTTTTTAATTTCCATTCAGTAATTTTAGTGATTGTGGATTTTTTAAATAATAAAATATGTATGTGTATAGATAAAATAATAATGATAAAAATGGCATTGTGATTAAATTTGACTTAAATTTACTTCTTTTGCTCACAGTTTCTTCAAAGGTGACACATTTATAGTTCATAATGAACTGGAGGATGGCTGGTTGTGGGTGACAAATGTCCGAACAGATGAGCAGGGACTCATAGTTGAGGACCTAGTGAAAGAAGTGGTGAGTGGAAACACTTTCGATTTTAAATGGGGCCGGAGCAACGATTAATAGCGATTAATCGCATCCAAAATAAAAGTTTGTGTTTACATAATATATGTGTGTGTGTACTGTGTATAATTATTTTGTATATAAAAAAAATACATACACATGCAAGTATATATTTAAGAAAAAATGTTATTAATATATCATATTAATATTTATATTTAATATAAATGATGTATAAATATATATATACATTATATACATATGCAAATATTTCTTAAATATATACACGCATGTGTGTGTATTTATATATGCAACATAATTATACACACTACACACACATATATTATGTAAACACAAACTTTTATTTTGGATGCGATTAATCTTTGCCCGGCCCTAATTTTAAATCATGTGTCAGTTATTGGAAGAATATCAAAAGATACAGTATTGACAGAGGTTGTGCTTTCATAGGGACGTGAGGAAGACCCACATGAGGGGAAAGCGTGAGTTTAATTTGTTTTGATTTCTAGTTGAGAAGTAGTAATGCATTACAAACATAAAATGAATAGGAATATCTTCTGTCTGTTTTAGCTGGTTTCATGGCAAGATCAACAAGCAAGAGGCTTATAATCTACTGATGACAGGTCTGTCCGGAAAAAAAAGAAAAAAAAAAACATTTAAAAGAAATAAATAGCACTTGCTAAACTTCTGTAATCGCTCTCCCTAGTTGGACAAGTGGGCAGTTTTTTAGTGCGGCCGTCCGACAGCACACCTGGGGACTATTCGCTGTACTTCCGCACCACTGAGACCATTCAGCGCTTCAAAATCAGCCCAACACCCAGCAACCAGTTCATGATGGGAGGCCGTTACTACAACAGGTGATGCAATTTGCAAGTGTTTCAAGGCTTTTTTAACATATAAATTGAGTTTCATGACACATTGTGTTTTCTTGGCTATGTTTGAACAGTATCGATGACATCGTTGCACACTACAGGAAGGAACAGATAGTCGAGGGCCACAACCTTAAAGATGCTCTATCTGTCCAAGTACGTACAACAATTTGGAAAAAAAATGATGTTATTGTGTCAAATGTTTTAAAATGTGTGATTTCATCAGCACCAGGAGCAGGTGCTTACAGACATCGTCGAAGGCAAAGAAATCTACAACACTATCCGTCGAAAGACCAAGGATGCTTTCTATAAAAACATTGTGAAGAAAGGTTATGTCCTGTTCAATAAAGGTATCGCCAATGCTTCAGAGTAGATTTACGTTGAAGGCATTATCAAAATAATTTTACTAAGATATTGTCTTGTGTCTTTTATAGGAAAAGGAAAAAGATGGAAAAACCTATACTTCATCCTTGAGGGTAATGATTCCCAGCTGATCTACTTCGAGAGTGAGAAACGAGCAACTAAACCAAAGGGTTTAATTGATTTGAGTGTGTGTTCTGTGTATGAGGTCCATGACAGCATGTTTGGCAGGTTTGTTTCTCGCTGTATTATGTGCTTACAGTGGTTCAACTTAAAATTCACTTGAACTAAAAATAAGCATTTTTTTTTGCAGGCCAAACTGTTTCCAGATAGTTGTGCAGCACTTTAGCGAGGAGCAGTGTGTCTTTTACTTTGCAGGCGAGACACCGGAACAAGCTCAGGTAACGATTCTTTCATTAGCAATGCTGGCTAATACACTATCATTAGAGTATGGCACATCTTCCATGTTAATCAGAGTTTTTGTCTTGAGTTTAGGGAAATAATGCATGAGTAAGTCAGTCGGTTTCAGACTTACATTGAAATTTCATTTATCCAAAACCCATCTTCATATCACATATAGTGTTGGAGGATTCATGCCTATATACAGTATACTTGACCTTTACTGATTTCACATTCCATCAAAATGAAGGTTGAATTAGCAGAGCAATAGCACAGCTGTACAAAAACTATTAAACTACACACAGCATAATGGGAGACATATCAGAGTTCAAAAAAGGGACAAATTGTAGGTCCGCATCTCACCGGCTCATCTGTGACCAGGACAGTCTTTTTGGTGTATCGAAAGCTATGTTATTCGAGTTAATGTCGGCAATCCACCACATTTGACGAACCGCATCCAACAGGAGTAACTGGATGCGAGAGAAAGCTGTCTGAAAGAGATGTCCAGCTACTAACCTGGATTGTATTAAAAAAAAAAAAACATAAAAGCACATCTGCAGAATTAAACACGCACCTTAACTCTCATGTTTCCACCAAAACTGTCCCTCGGGAACCAGGGACGTGCGGTCAGGGTAGGCTGTGCCTCACCAAAGGAAATGTTGACATTACATTTATTTATTCCAAGAGCTTTATTAATTCACCACATTATCAATTGCATTTATTTTATTCCAAATATTGATTTTTGTAACAATTTTTGTGGCCACTGTTCTGCAAGAGGAATGTCTCCAAATCCTGCTAGCTGCTGTGCAGGACTTGTAGGTCTCATTCCCAAGACAAACTGGCCCCAAAATGAGGTCCAATACCACACAGGCCCACACTAATAAATGAATGTGTTCCAAAACCGGGTGTTTGTTTCATTGTCCAACCCCTTTATTAGATTGATAAATAATATATGATCTGTTTGGCTGTTTAAATTGTCATCTCGCATCATCTAAATGACTTATGTCGCCCTGTGAAAAACTGTGAATATGAATGTAAAAGGTATTTTTGCTCTCTTCTTACACCCTTCATCTGTTCTTTCTAAACTGTGCAGGACTGGATGAAATGTCTGCAAACCTTTTGCAGTAATTTGAAGAAACCCAGCCAGCCATGCTCAAACAAACGCCTGCGTCAGGTAAACTCTCAGTTGCTTCTTGACGTCTAATGTCGATGAATTTTTACAGTCTACCCCTCGTGTGTTACTCACATGCATCTTTACAGGTCAGCAGTTTATTTCTGAATGTTGAGGAGGCTCACAAACTGCCCAGTAAACATTTCACAAATGCTTACTGCAACATTTACCTGAACAGCATTCAGGTAGCAAAGACCCATCCGCGGGAGGGCCAGAACCCTGTGTGGACAGAGGAATTCATTTTTGAGTAAGCCGCCACCTCAGATGTTGATGTTGATATTAATTGATCAAAACTGAATATCTTTATTAATGTGTTTCTCAATATCCCTGCAGTGACCTGTCCAGTGAAATCAACAGGTTTGAGATCAGCCTGAGCAACAAGACGAAAAAAAGCAAAGAGAATGATATTTGTGTGTTCCTCCTTATTACTTCATGCTCAGACTTTCAATACTGTTTTGTTTAAGGAATAATGTACTCTTCTTGCGCTCTCCCGCAGTGTTCATGTGCTGCCCGCTGTGTCGGCTTCAGAGGGGTCAGATGATTGACGAGTGGTTTCCCCTGAGCTCTCACGTGCCCCTGAAGAACGTGGTGCCCAGCTCGCTCCGCCTGAGAGTGCGCTACTCTGTGGAGAAGATCATGCCCGTGGAGGTGTACAATGAGTTAAAAGAGGTAGGAACAACATACATTTGTTGATGTATTTATACAGGGTCCACATATAAATAAAATCAGTTACTAGCCATTTGGAAAATTACAACATATAATTATTATCATATAACATTTAATCACAATGTTAGAACATTAGTCTGACCATTGCTGATGAAAGTGTCATCCTTTTTTAATGAAATAGTAGAAAATACAGACTAATAGAGAAATATTCATGGCATTTGATAGTGTTTTTTAGTATATATACTATTCTAGTTTTTATTCAGTTTTGAATTAGCTTTTATTTTTGTATTTTAATTTTATTTTATTTTTTTTGTTATTTTATGTGCTTCTTTGTTATTACTATTTAGGTTTTTTTAATTAAGTTTTAATTGTAGTTCAGTTTTAGTTTTTATTTAATAATTAATATTAATATGCTGATTTAGTGTTAAGTTATTATTAGTTGTAATAATATTTCACAATGACAAAATCAAATTAATGCAGCCTTGATGAGCAGAAGACGCTTCTTTTTCAAAAACATCTTTATAAAAGATAATAAAATAAATAATAAAAAGTCTTTATTATTCCAAACATTTAACACCGGTGCATATCTCAATTAACAGAAATGTTTGAACCCTTGTCGGCCTTGTGCATCGTTATGGACATTTTTGTCTTTTTCAGATAATTTTTTTTTTATCACTTTGTCTGTGTTAATGCTAACTGCATAAAATTTGTCACAGGTGTGTATTTTTATTGTAATTTTACTATTTCACTTTCATTTCCTTTAGAAAAAATCGAATTTGTGCTAGGTACACAAAATACTTCCTCTTAGCGCCTTTTGGACAAAAATGTCCATTAAACCCATTAAAGCTGCAATTTTTAATCTCAGGGCAAACTTTGTTAAGAGGCTTTCGTTCTGTTGGTAAGGCTTCAAAAATAATGTGTTTAACTGAAATAACTGGCTTTTAAAAATAAAAATCTGCCTGACTCTATGGGAATTTAACATAGGGGTGCCCTGACTTATGCACCCTGTATTTTAAGGAAAAACATATATTTATTTATGATACATTATTCATTCACAAAGAAAATTTGTGTCCTTAAAGGTTGGAGTTTTCCTAATTTTTCTAATTAAGGCATTAAGATCAATATCCAAAAGATGATTTTTTTATTCCTCTTTTTAGGCGACTTTAGCATGGGTGCCAAAACCTATTCATACCACTGTACAGTACATCTTACCGAAAGCTAATTTTTTGTCATCATCATCCTCAAATTTGGAACCCAACTTATTCATGGCTTTGATTTTCTAGCCGGTTTTGAGTTCAACTTGTTTTATAATATATTTATTTTATATAAAATAATGATTATAAATAATATCAGCAATAATCTGCCAAGTGTCTTTTTTAAAATGAGACCAAACTTAAGTATGTGCTCCCAGTTTTCACATTTTTATGACAGTTTTTTGACAGACATTTTTGTCCACTATGGACCTATGTGTAACTTTTTTTAATTGACGCACAAGGGTGAAATAGTTTTAGTTAACAACAAATATACCCTGGTTCTTTACAGCTGGTTCTGCTGAAGGAGTTGCACGTGATCAATGCTTTGGCCCACGTTTGTGGACAGAACCGCACTCTCCTGGCCAGCGTTCTGCTCAGGATATTCAGACATGAGAACCTGGAGGCCCAGCTGCTAAGAGAGCTCAATGACCGTGAGATCAGCGCTGAAGGTGCTTCTTTTATTATTGCTATGTTGCATGGCTGGGTTCTCAGAATTATTCACTGAGTTGCCTGTTTTTCCAGATGAAGCTACAACTCTTTTTCGCGCCACCACTCTCGCCAGTACCCTGATGGAGCAGTACATGAAGGCCACGGCCACTCCATTCGTTCACCACGCTCTTAAAGACACCATCCTGAAGATCATGGAGTCTAGACAGTCCTGTGAGGTATTGGTTTTTATGTTAATTAAAGTGGCATATAGTAGGGCTGTCACAATATATTTATTATATATTATATTATATTTAAAGGGGAGTTTGCCCAAAAATGAAAATATACCCATGATTTACTCACCGTGACGTCATCCTAGATGTATATGACATTCTTCTTTCAGACGAATACAATCAGAGTTATACTGTATTAAAAAAAAATATCCTGGCTCTTCCAAGCTTCGTAACGGGAGTTAATGGGTATCATTTTTTGTAAGTCCATAAAAGCTCATCCATCCATGATAAAAATGCTCCACACGGCTCTGGCGGGTTAATAAAAGCCTTCTGAAGCGAAGCGATGTGTTGGTGTAAGATAAATATCCATATTTAAAACTTTTATACTAACAAGTTGCTGTACGCAAGTCGACGCAACCTGGTAACACTTGACGATGTGTGATGGAGTAGCGTAAGCTCTCACGGTTACACTTTCGCCGTAAATTGATGTGTACGGCCGTTTGCCGGAAGCTAGTTATTTTAGTATAGCTAGTTATTTTAGTCTTATTTTAGAAAGGACAAGTTCGGTATTTTACAATTAAAGCCCTGTTTTAAGATAGTCCCTGATGAAATAGAATAGTTAAGATTGTTTTTTAGACAAATGCTCCTGTCACGAGAATTTTTGGATTCTGTGTTAGCACCCCCCCCCCCCCCCCCCCCACCTTTATAATGGTAGCATAGGTGCACTCGAACAATCATTCATAAAAACACATAAAACTTTAGTTTACAAAGACGTGAAACTCACCGAGTGTTTTCGGTCGAAGTCCACAGTAGTAAATTGTCGAGTTCACGTGCGCGATCATTGGTAACTTGATAACTAAGGATCGCGCACACAAACTCGACAATCGACTACTGTGGACTTCAACCAAAAACAGAAAGAAAAACTACGATAAAACCTGTTGGAAAGCATATTTTGCAGCGATTTTTGTGTGAGCATATCAGTGAACACCCCAGACCACTCGGTGAGTTTCACGTCTTTGTAAACTAAAGTTTTATGCGTTTTAATGAATGATTGTTCGAGTGCACCTATGCTTTCATTATAAAGGTGGGGGGGTGCTTACACAGAATCCAAAAATTCTCGTGACAGGAGCATTTGTCTAAAAAAAAATCTATTTTAAACTATTCTATTTCATCAGGGACGATCTTAAAACAGGGCTTTAATTGTAAAATACCGAACTTGTCCTTTAAGTTTTAAATATGGACATTTTTCTTACACTAACGTAATACTTACAGTGCTTTTTTTAAGTTTAAAAAATATGAGATGCAGAGGAACGCAAAGTCTCACATGTTTTTTTAAAAGTTGTACTTCTTTTAACTTTACATGGCTTTCTAAACTGGTCTATCTTGAGCGAGACCA
The DNA here is from genome assembly GCF_988280905.1 of Pimephales promelas. NCBI lineage: Eukaryota > Metazoa > Chordata > Actinopteri > Cypriniformes > Leuciscidae > Pimephales > Pimephales promelas. The sequence goes on from NC_142791.1 coordinate 22,821,032, forward strand.
GAGACTATTTATATAGAGACATGCCACTTCAGGAGTCACTTTAGGAGTCAAAATCGCATAATCTGACACAGTGACTATCGTAACAGACAAAAAAAAATCGTGTAATCTGAACCAGGCAGAAAAGGACTTTGGCGAGATCTAGATCTAGCACAATAGTCTGTCTAGCACTTGTTTACATAGAAAACAATGGAAAAGCAGCACAGAAAGTGCGTTCTGTGGTAATTGCTTGGTTGCGGTTTTGACACAACCAAAATCGTCTCCGCATTGAGCTTCTCTATTTCTGCAAAGTTTTGAATGAACTACGCAGCAGCGCCACATTATTCTAAAAAAAACAAAACAATTAAGACGCAACAACTCTTACATCATCGCTGCATCTCGTGTGTCACTTAAGGTTGCTTTACATTTGAATTTAAAATTCAAATGCATCTTTTTTGCATTCGATTGTGGATTATTATTTTAAATTAAATGAATTTTTGAAACTCGAATTTTATTTTGACAGTCCTAGCATATAGATGATCATTATGAAAGGCCCATATCCTCTTTTTGTAGCACTTGATTTATTTTTTACCAGGGTCTACTAATAATGTTAGTCAAGGTTTCTTGCATTAAAAACAATAATTTACTTATTAGTTATATTACTATATTGTATTTTAGGTAATTTTAAATGACCAGTTCACCCCTTAAAATTAAACAGGATCTTTTATACTTAAATATTTAAATAATCTTTTCTGACTGTCAAATGACTCTACTAATATCCTTGAATGAATGTTTTGCAGCTGATGTGCCCTAGTTTGCTCATTCGTGAATGTCATTAGAAATGTTCAGTAACCTCGTTTCCACTATGAATTAGCTCAACCCCTCTAAAATGGAGAAGAATGAGGATGTGAACGTGAATCTCGCTAATCTCCTGAGCATCGTGTCTGAGCTGGTGGAGAAAATATTCATGGCTGCTGAAATCCTGCCTCCGTGAGTCTCTGTCACGATTTGAAGAATTCAGCCAATAAACTCTTCAATCAGGATATAATGTGAGAGAATGGAGTTTTACACACATTGTTGTCTTTTTTTTCTTCTTTTTTTTTTTTGCAGAACTCTCAGGTTTATTTATGGATGTTTACAGAAAACTGTACAGCAAAAGTGGCCCAGAAACACAACCATGAAAACTAGAGTTGTAAGGTATGGACATTTATTTTTTGTTGAAGGACATTTTGCATTTTAAATGTATTTAAAGTTAACAACAATACATTTAATAAAAGTGTATAACACAATTATACTAAAATTATTTTATGAATTGGTATAAATATTTCAACAACTGTATAATATAATATAATCTATGTATTTTAAAAAAAAATTCTGTTTCTTCCAGTGGATTTGTCTTCCTCAGATTGATATGTCCTGCTATTGTCAACCCAAGAATTTTTAACATCATTGCTGGTGAGCTGTTAATGACCAAATCGTTTAAATTGTTTTTATTAAACTGGCATCAACAACATTTTTGGCAGTCTTTAAAAAGATGTCTTTTAATAAATCTTTTAAATGTAAAAAAGAAATGTTTTACTTTGTTTATTTCTGCAGACCCTCCTTCCCCTATCGCATCCCGGACACTCACATTAGTGGCCAAAGCTGTCCAGAATCTGGCCAACCTGGTGGAATTTGGTGCCAAAGTAAACACAAAAACTTCATTTGAATTTCAATAGTTTTTGTAGACTTTCCAGGCTCATTAATTGTTGCTTTCTTCAAATTATTATTATAATTTTTTTTTTCATCTCAGGAGCCATACATGGAAGGAGTGAATCCATTCATCAAGAGCAACAAACACAGAATGATCATGTTTTTGGACAAGCTTGGGGTTTGTCAGCATCTCTAAATCTGCTTAATTTGCTGCAAATGTTGCGAGTACATTGAAAAAAAAATTTCATTTAGAAATTGCTAGTAAATTTCACAAATAATTACAGAGAAACGGCAAGTAGCGCATTGAATTGACAGAAAGCCTAAAATAGTACTTTCTTGTCAAACATACTAAAATAATATTTGATTTATGTACAACTTCAGGAATTTTTTTAGACACAAAGTAACTTCCTCCAGGGGGCGCAAATCCTCCATGATCCATATTCATCAACACAGAAATGCACAACAGCTGTTTTCATTCAACTTCTGCTCAAAATTGGAATATACCATAAAACATTTGCGAATAAAGCAAATGTTTTCATCCTATGTGTTTAAGAGAACAAAATCGTGGTGCAAAATATCTGTAATATGGAAGTTTCTGCAATCGAGGAAGCAACTGTAGCTCTTTTTTTCTACGTCATAAATGACTTGCGTCACACAGACGAAAAACGCAATAACGCTGTCATGTTTATTCAGTATGTTTTCCATCGTAGTTTAAGCGCATGTCGCCTTATCGGATAAAAAAATGATCTTCCTCAATTGAGCACCTGTTGTTTTATGCACATTTTTGGATAGTTCACTTTGAATTTATTTTTTGATATGTTTTAGCATCTTTGTTTCCACAGTATTTTCAATTTTGATATTTTTTGGTCAAACCGTTGTTGTCTATCAGTCATATAATGCAGGTTTAGGGGGTCCTCCCTTGGTCCACCTCGAAAAACATGCACAGAGAAGTCAAAATTAAACATGATTTAATGGCACCCTTTAATGTGCATCATGGCGCACACTTTATGCAATATCCCAATATTCGCATAAAAGTAGCTTGTTAAGCACAACGACAAAGTCATGTTTGTATGTGTGTCTTTAGTATTTGCATACGTTTGCTCTTTTCAGAACGTCCCTGAGCTGCCTGAACCCACAGAGCACTTTAACACGGACCTGGCCCGTGACCTCGCCGCCCTACACCAGCTCTGTGTCACACACTTAAATGAACTGAGGATACTCAGTAATGAGAGGGGCGCGCAGCAGGTAACGCAGCAGGTAGAACTTAACACATTTCATACGGATAGCCAGTGCTTGTGTCTCATGTTGTGTTTCTCTCACAGCACATCTTGAAAAAACTCTTGGCAGTCACTGAACTTCTACAGCAGACCCAAACTCAGTTTGCAGTGACCAACAGCAGCCGATAGACTACAGTCCTACACACTTTAAAAGCTTTTACATGTCTGTTCTGTGACATTATAAACCACTTTTGATCAGAAACGTCACACGGTAGTGAAACAGAGAATGTTTCTGTTTATCTGTGCACCCGTATTCACAGGATGTTTTCATGAAGAGATAAAAATATATGAAGCAAGAGAAACTTTCCACAGTTTTTTTCCAAGTGACAGAAGTGTTCATGACTGCTGTTTGCATTCTGCAATGTTAAACACTATTAAAGTTTTTGCTCTGAAAACAAACTAAAAATCAAATTTAACTGAGAAGTCTGATGTTTGACAAGTGGATAAAAAAGCATTTATCTAACTGATGCTGTGGAAAAAAATGCTTGAAAAGACCAAATATGCTTTATAAACTGGTTTGTTTTCCTTTGTGCTTAAGCAGACCATCGAGAGAAAACATTCTTTATGTCTGATCTATAAAACCTACCAAGAAGTGCAAAAGAAGCTATTTTGTATCAAAACTATTTTCATACTTGGAATCATGGATTTGAAGAAAAAAAAAAAGCATTTTGCCTTTGAATTGTTCTAAAATGATTTCATGACTATGCATAAAGATGTGGGTGACATTACACTATCAGGTATGCATGCACTCATTTAATACATTCTTGTAAAAATACAATAATTGTTTTCTAATATATATGCAAATAAATCATAGGATTTGTCATTTGTTTGTCAGTTTAATTTTTATGAATCGCCATTTCTGTATTTATAGTTTTCATTCTGTTGTTTTAACATACTTGGTGATCTTCAATCAGGAGTAAATCAGTGACAATTCAGAAAAGCCTTAAAAGTATTTTGTGTAAGTTCGTTTTGTGTGTGTGTGTGTGTGTTTGCTGACGTTGTAAATAATTGTTAAACACTAGATGCATGATAAAATGAAACCAATGTTCTGCAATCGCGTCAAAATATGAAACGTCTAATTTCCAAACACTAGAATTATGGGAAGTCTGTCGACTTGGGCTGGCCAAAATCTGTAGACTGGCTGTGATTGGGAAAAGTCGAATAGTGTATTCCAACCTTGAGATTACAAAATATATTGTAGGTCTTCTCGTTTAAAAGAGAGAGAGAGAACAATTTTACCTCTAGATGGCAGCATTTCACTTCATTCTCGGTATCAATGATCTGTCGAAATTGAGTCCTCTGTGCCTTACAAGGAATTCAAAGCTGTAGGCCTACGTTGTGAATCTTGCTTTTGTAAAAGGTTTACTATAAAATATAAGAACATTATTGAAGTGTAACAGAACAGCAAATTATTCAAGTGCCATCCTTCCGCTAGAAGATATAGACCCGGAGCGTTCAGGTAAACATCTATGAGTCGTTTTTATGTGTTTTAGCGTGGCTGAACATTACGTTTTGAAACCATTGTTAGGTGTAGTAGATAATATACGCATATATATTCACACACACACACACGCCTATGACCTTATTTTTCATTTTGTAATAACTCTATCGCGACATCTCGTTCGGTCCAAACCCACAGGCCCTGCGTTGAAGCTGCAGTGATTAAATTGTCCTGTGACGAGGCACAATAGAGATTACAAGCACCCACCGACAGCACAGTTGGCCAGCAGAAGGGACTCTATGCCCCCTATTCCTGCCTCAGTTTTCTTATTATTTCCCTCTTTCAAAGGGCCCAAATAGAGCCCAGCAGGTTTGAGTAAAGAGACCTGAAAGAACGTCTTCCTGCTAACTTATCAGCCAGTAAACAAAAGATTAACGTTTTATTTTTTTTCCGAGCAATGATTAAATCAATGACAGCACAACCAAAATCAACACGAGATCAAATAAAAAGAGCCTAGATAGGCTAGTAACATACTGTTTTGACAGTGTAAATTACAAATGAGCAGGACACATTATCCATGGACAATTTTAAAGTGGAAAATCACTTCCACTGGACATGAAGGTAAGACGATATGTTGTAGATGCATTCACACCCCTGTCTGTTTGTCATCAGTTGGAGTATGAAAACTTAAGCAAACAGAAATGGAATTTGCACGTAGAGGATTGTGGAATATCATAAGCACAAAAAATAGCCATACAAACAAGTGCCATTGATAACTATCATGATTGATGGAATGCGGAAATGCAACGTCTATAAATATCTTTAGCCCATGACCTCGTGCCCTGTGGACTTCATATGACAGACCTCATGCCCTTAACCACTCTACTGGTTTTGTGAACTAAAGGAGGGCAAGGTCTATTTTCAATTATGGGTTTCGGCCCCTCTAACACAAACCATTTAACCCCTGACCTCCCTTAGGGCAGCCGGACTGCCTACCGCTGGGCCGAGCGTTACTACCACCTTGTAATCCATACGCTCTGAATGACCGGAGTCCCGCGAGCAGCTGCCCTCTGTCCACGCACTAACAACCTGCTTAACCCATTAAAGTCAAAACCAACAGACCTGCCCTCCACTTTAGAGTTTACAACATCCCGCTGTCTGTTCCTGCATGTTTCACAGAGGACAGGACTGACTTAATTAGAGGCTATTTGTTCTATCACGCAAAAAAAAACTTTAAATAATCATAATGTCAAATTATCTCTACTATTAAATTGTTAAAAATACATACAAACTATTTTAGGTAACATTTTTTTGTTGGCAAATTTAACAATTTTAAATGGAGGGCAAAAAATATAATTATGGGTAAAGCAGTGCATTGTGGTTCATTTTTTTGAGCACACTTCCCACAAGAGCTGGAAGTACCTTTAGGATTTTAGGACTCTGGGAACATAATGGCGGCACTGACGTCAGCCATTCAATTGCCACTCAATGCATAATTATTGCTCACAGATGGTTTTAACAATATGTTAAAATTTGCATTTTAGGGAGACAGCCATGGGGGACACTTGTGTCTCAGTCACATTTATTGTCTGTAATTCTACCTGACATTTAAAAAAAAAAAAAAAAAACAATGAAAAAAACTATATGGCAAAAATAGAAAAAAAATAATTCTGTGAATCATGCATTTAATTTAGCATGAAATCAATATTTTGATACTGACTTTAATAATCAATAATTAAAGATTTTTTTTAATTTAACAAAATTTTAATACTATTTGGTAAATTGATTTCTTTAAATTTTGTTACATTAGCTGGATTGCACATTTATTTTTCATAAAAAAAAATACAGTACTGTAAAATATTACATTTTTACTCTTTTAATGCTTTAAATGCTTTTAATGCTTTAAAATCTTTGATACTTTTTTCTATTAAAGTGCATATTTCAAATATTTTAGAAATCTGGAATGGTTTAAACTTTCATTTGATCTCGAAAAATATCTCCGATAAACTAGGCTAATCAATTTTTTAAATATTTATAATGCCATTGAATTATATTATGCTCATTGTCTTTCATTTTTAGTAACCGCGGGTTAACAGAAAGAGGTTATGCACCGGTAGTGCGACGTCTGTCATGCGGTCATGAACAAGGCTGGCCGGTCAGCAGGTCAAACCAATAGTTGACCAAGTGGATTTCAATGACTCTGTTTGAGCAGTGGTCACTTCACTTTGTGGTACAAAATGAAGACACTCACCAGAACTCACTTAACCTGTTTCATTGTCTCTCCATATGGACGTGCCAAAAAGCGTGTTGTCCAGGCGTCCCTGGGGGCAGAGGGGAAGTGGACAACACATTTATAGGCCCTTGCTGACTTTCATTAAATGATTGGTTTTTGAAATCTGAATATACTTGGATTTAAACACCAAACAGTGACTCAAATACATTTTTAAACACGGTTATCAAAAAAAAGTCCATAGTTTGTGTGTGTGTGTATGTTCTTATGTTAGCGACTGTGCGCCAGACAGCAACAGAAACGGCCCCTGAGTAATGAATATAGTTGTAAAAGAAAGGCTTTGTCTCAGACGGCCCTGTTGGGGTGAAGCATTGTCGCTGGCTGACCTTTTGGGTCAGTGCAAACTCTCCCAGTACCAGGAAGCTGATGGACCACTTTTTCCCACGCGTTGTAAAGCTCTTTGTCTCATGCCGAGAGCTGCCATTAACGTTTGAACCTTCCCTTTTTGGGCTGCTGTAGTCGGCCACTTGGTCGCGGTGCGTCTCCCTGGTACGTTAGATAAAAACCCACCAATAGCTCCCTTGGAAACGTGGATAATAAGGATCAGCTAAGCTAACTGTGACAGCGTGGGCCAATTTTCCGGCTTGCTGAGTCTGTAAGGGGTTTTTCTGGAACACACGACTGGAGCCGAGGAGTATTCAATGGACTGTTTGTGTGAGAGGGAACGACACGCAGAGATCGGAACGAGAGTTTGTATAAAAGAGATAGATAGATAGATAGATAGATAGATAGATAGATAGATAGATAGATAGATAGATAGATAGATAGATAGATAGATAGATAGATAGATAGATAGATAGATAGATAGATCAAACAATGGATGGATGGAAGGATGGATGGATGGACGGACGGACGGATGGATGGATGGATGGGACGAACCATTGATCGCTCCATGGATGGATAGATGGATGAAACGCATGAATGAGCAATGATAGATAGATAGATAGATAGATAGATAGATAGATAGATAGATAGATAGATAGATCAAACAATGGATGGATGGAAGGATGGATGGATGGACGGACGGACGGATGGATGGATGGATGGGACGAACCATTGATCGCTCCATGGATGGATAGATGGATGAAACGCATGAATGAGCAATGATAGATAGATAGATAGATAGATAGATAGATAGATAGATAGATAGATAGATAGATAGATAGATAGATAGATAGATAGATAGATAGATAGATCAAACAATGGATGGATGGATGGACGGACGGATGGATGGATGGGACGAACCATTGATCGCTCCATGGATGGATAGATGGATGAAACGCATGAATGAGCAATGATAGATAGATAGATAGATAGATAGATAGATAGATAGATAGATAGATAGATAGATAGATAGATAGATAGATAGATAGATAGATAGATAGATAGATAGATAGATCAAAGGATGAATGGATGGAAACGTTTGATAGCTCAGTGGATAGATCAAACAACGGATGGATGGATGGATGAAACAAATGAATGAATGAACGATAGATGAATGAATGGATAGATAGATCAATCACTTGATGGATGGATGGATGGATGGATGGATAAGACGATTGATCGATCAATCGGTTGATAGATTAGACATTGATAGAATGAACTAACGATTGATTGATCGATCTATAGATAGATAGATGGACGGATGGAACAAACGATTGATCGATCAAACAATGTCTGGATAGATGGATGGATCAGATGAACAAACAAACGAGTGATTGATTCATAAATAAATAGATATAAAATGATGGATGGACGAATTTTTTTTGTTTTTTTTTTGCATTTGACATGAATAATCTTATATTTTTGATATAAGAGAAAATAAACAACATGAATAATGAAACTAAATGAATTGAAAAATATTTCCAGCAACAAAAAAAATAAATAAATATATGATACCATGATTTTAGCCATATATCATAATGTGCACAATATACCCTTGGCCATTTATTAAGATGCAAAGGCCAATTTGCAATATACTCGCATAATTCACATCCCTTTTCTTTCAGTCTGTCTTTGCCTGCAACGTTTCACACATCTGAAGGAGCCGTGGCCAAGAGAGGGAGCAAAGCGTTCTCCCGGTCTCCTCTGTCAGCTTTTCCAAAGCGGCAGCAGAACATAATGACGGAAGTGGAGTCTCTCAGACAGGAAACACTCCTTTTAATCAGAGTCAGAGCGAAAGAAAGAAAAACTCGGAACCTTCATAATGCTAATCACCCTCAGCCTCGGGTGCTAATGGAGGACCTAGCTTGTTAGCCGAGCGCTAATTAGCCTTCACGTCGGGGCGGAGGGCCGTGATTCACGGTGTGATGTGAATGTCTAATGTACGAGACCGCAGCCTTTTTGAAGCCTCTTTACATTTCGCTAATGCATTAGAAGTCCGCGTAGCGCTCTCTCTTGTACACACATTAGTACAGTTATACCACGGCGTGAGCTTTTTCCTGCTCTTTGTCCTCGCCGGCGAGACGAGAGGCCAGTGCATTCATTTTCAAAGACAGCCTTTATACCTCCACCCATACCTTGTCTAGATCATGCCAGGAGTCAAGCTGTGGGATGCCAGACGGGAAAGATAGTTCTGGCCCTCGTACCCTGGCAACTGTCCCCGGAGACAGCGGGTCGACGGCTACAGACTCCCCTTTCCCTTGAGCTCAGACGCGCCTCTGATAAATGAGGCCTGGGCTGGGTGAAATGAAATAATCGAGCCCTTGATGTTTGAAATAAATCTGACAGGCCTTTCTAGTAAAGTTCCAGCCTAGTTTTCATCTGTCTCTGCCGTCAGCTCGTTTTGTTATATATTATGACAGTCGCACCATGTAGCGGAATGGCTGCTGATGTCACAATTTACAATCGTGCATTGTGTTCGACGAAAACACCCAGGCTGTAGTATTTAAAGCCGTCTCAGATGCACAAAAAAAACCTTTAGGTTACACAGCTGGAGGCACGTGAGTAAAGGGGCACCACCGTCAAAGGGCCTGTTCTTTCTGTCTTTTATATTGCAGCGAGATCTGATAATACTATAGATTTATACTGGAATTATTCAGCAAGAATGTGTTCAGTTGATCAAAAGTGACAGTAAAGAATTTGTTACTCAATTTTTTCAAATTATTGCTGTTATTTTGAACTTCTATTTATCAAAGAATCCATATAAAAAAATAATCCATATGAAAATATAATTAAGTGGAAAGCTTAAATTATAAAAATATTCCACAATATCAAAAATGTTCTTGTATTTTTGATCAAATAAACGTAGTCTTGGCGAGCACGAGAGGCTTCTTTTAAAAATATTTTTATTGACCCCAAACTTTTGAATGGTAATGGTAAATGATTTAGAAAAGTGGTTCCCAACTGGTCAGTCATGGTCAGCAAGGAAAAAAACTAAATTGTAAAAAGTCCAAACTAACCATATAATCAAACATGGGATGGAAATATAACTAAAAGGAAGAAGAAAACACTACATATTTTGTTGTTGACGCCAAAGGCTGCGTCATTGAACGCTACAATATTTTGCAGCAGTCAATAAATAAAGCAGAAGATGACACAGAAGCCCCTTTCACACAGAGATTCCAGAAAATACACGGATAATGTGACCTAGCATATGTCCTGGAATTGTTTGATATCGGTTCATTCACTCTCCCAGTGATTTGCCGGGATCTGTGAGTACGTTCACACACAACCCGTAAAAATCCCGCCCGTTCTCATCCCAAAGCGCCATATAGGACGATTTTGCAAAAGCGTAAATATCCAACGCACATGGCACCCTTTAACGTCAAATGAGACGCAGATATATTTGGGCAGAAGGCGCCCCCTAGTGGTCTAACCCTTACCCTACACCATACCTAAACTTAACCATAACCAAAGCGTCTCATTAGACGTTAAAGGGTGCCATGTGCGTTGGATATTTACGCTTTTGCGAAAGCGTTGTATATGGCGCTTTGGGATGAGAATGCGTTGAAATCCCGGGAAGACGCATGACGTCAGGATGAGACGTAACGGACGCGTCGAAAACATATACACGCGCATACCGTTCCACAAAGCTGGTGAACGATCTCAGCTTCAGTATGGAGGAGCTCCTATCTCTGCTTCGCTCCAGTTTGCAGGTAGGCTATTTGTTCGTCCTTTCTTTGTTGATGACGAATACAAACTTTCTTCTAAGAGCAACAGAGTCGCGCAATGGCACGAGCGTCATCACTATGACACACCCTTTACGGCATTGGTCCTGGCTTTTGCTCACACAGTCAGCGCGCGTTCCGGGACTGATTCCGGCAATGTTACTAGGTCCCCATCAGTCCCGGTATCAATCCCGGGTCGTGTTTGCGTTCACACCAACCCGATCTCACGACCAAGTCGTACGAATTCGACGAATGATTAAAAAGTGGCTAATTCGTAACAATTCATACGACCTCACTCATACGAATTAATACGATTTTGCTAAATTGTACATATTTTACGAATTGGCCAATTCGTATGAATTCGTACGAATGACCTACCCCTTACCCCGCCCCTAAACATAACCATCACGTGGGTTTAGACAAATCGTACGAATTAGTACGAGTGAGGTCGTACGAATTAGTACGAATTAGCCACTTTTTAATCATGCGTCGAATTCGTACGAATTGGTCGTGAGATAGTGTTGTTCACACAGAAGGCGTTCTGGCAATTTCCCGGCAATTTCCCGGGGTCAACACGCTGTGTGAAAGGGGCTAGAGTTAAACACAGATTAACTTTCTGACCACATTGGGTTTTGTGCAGTGAATGAATCGACTGTTGAGGACCATTGACCATGAAGCAATTAATCAAGAGACATTTAGAAACTAAAAATTCAGTAATTTCGCATACTTGGGTCTGAAGAGTTCAAAGTAATATTAATAAAAAACAATGTTTGACTTGAATATCACTTGTTCACTTTTATACGACAAAAACATTTCAGTGGCGTGTTGGGTGACCACTTGATGTCCGAAAAGCCAAAGGAGCTGAGAAGCAGCGCTGGTTTTGCTGCAGAAAGACTGGACAGTGATAATTACTTGGCTCGGCTCTCAGGACTGGCTGCTCTTAACAATCAGGTCTGTGGAGCTGCTGCCGGGGTCTTTTGTGAAGCAGCACTTTGAGTGAATGTGCACAAGCTGTCAGGAACCGCCCTCCAGATCTAGCTGTTACCCCCCGCGGGGAGATCAGTAACACCGGTGGCACACAGATTTGTGGAGTCTCAACCTCAAATCAATGATTGCAAAAGAAATAATCTCTTAAACAGTGCATTGATGCGTTTGTCCATTGGTCAAATACAGAACTGTTTAGCACTATTTAGTAAATTTAGCTTTTAGCAAATTTAGCACGATTTAGCTTAAAATCATTGTTGTATAAAGCCTGTTGGATTTTCATATAAAACTAGTCCATTAAACTTTAAATTACTTTGAAGTCTTTTTATCACACATTACTAGTATTAGCCAAGTCATTATTTGCTAAAAGGTTCGAGACAGACCAAATTTGAATTATGTGAATGAGATTTGAGCGCCCACTGACCATTGGGTGAAGATCGGATGCATATGGCAAAATCGGACACACTTCAGGAGTTTCGAAGTCGTCACTTGATAGGTTGAATTCTACAGGATTTCTGGGAGACGTGTGTGTTGCGTTCTAAAACGGTCTGCCTGGAAACAAAGCCGCTGTGACCATTTATGTATTCGTAGATGCCAAAATTGACCACTCCAGACACGTGGCGTGATGTCGTCTATTGCAGACATACACTCACCTAAAGGATTATTATGCAATTATCTAATCAACCAATCACATGGCAGTTGCTCCAATGCATTTAGGGGTGTGGTCCTGGTCAAGACAATCTCCTGAACTCCAAACTGAATGTCAGAATGGGAAAGAAAGGTGATTTAAGCAATTTTGAGCGTGGCATGGTTGTTGGTCTGAGTATTTTCGTCAGGGATTTTCACGCACAACCATTTCTAGGGTTTACAAAGAATGGTGTGAAAAGGGAAAAACATCCAGTATGTCCTGTGTTCTGTGGACAAAAAAGTCCTGTGGGCGAAAATGCCTTGATGATACTAGAGGTCAGAGGAGAATGGGCCGACTGATTCAAGCTGATAGAAGAACAAATTTGACTGAAATAACCACTCGTTACAACCGAGGTATGCAGCAAAGCATTTGTGAAGCCACAACACGCACAACCTTGAGGCGGATGGGCTACAACAGCAGAAGACCCCACCGGGTACCACTCATCTCCACTACAAATAGGAAAAAGAGGCTACAGTTTGCAAGAGCTCACCAAAATTGGACAGATGAAGACTGGAAAAATGTTGCCTGGTCTGATGAGTCTCGATTTCTGTTGAGACATTCAGATGGTAGAGTCAGAATTTGGCGTAAACAGAATGAGAACATGGATCCATCATGCCTTGTTACCACTGTGCAGGCTGGTGGTGGTGTAATGATGTGGGTGATGTTTTCTTGGCACACTTTAGGCCCCTTAGTGCCAATTGGGCATTGTTTAAATGCCACGACATACCTGAGCATTGTTTCTGATCATGTCCATCCCTTTATGGCCACCATGTACCCATCCTCTGATGGCTACTTCCAGCAGGATAATGCACCATGTCACAAAGCTGAATCATTTCAAATTGGTTTCTTGAACATGAATATGAGTTGACTGTATTAAAATGGCCCCCACAGTCACCAGATCTCAACCCAATAGAGCATCTTTGGGATGTGGTGGAACAGGAGCTTCGTGCCCTGGATGTGCATCCCACAAATCTCCATCAACTGCAAGATGCTGTCCTATCAATATGGGCCAACATTTCTAAAGAATGCTTTCAGCACCTTGTTGAATCAATGCCACGTAGAATTAAGGCAGTTCTGAAGGCTAAAGAAACACAGTTTTAGTATGGTGTTCCTAATTATCCTTTAGGTTAGTGTAGATATTCATACATGTGTCTAATTGTGGATTCAGATGCTCATCAACTTGCTCTCAAATGTTCACGGATCGGCTTCTTCCATTCCAATATGGTGGACGAATTACTTATTAAGGCCCATAGAAACAGCTGCTAACGAGACATAATGTATTGTCACGCCAAACTCCCTCATGGAAGAAAGCCGTCGTGTTTACAACTATGACAATGAACGCTTAGTAGGATCAACAAAATGCTGGATTTTCAAAAACATGTAAAGTTTGCAGCGCACAACGTTCTTAAATTAATAATTTATTAGACGTTCTTAGGGACAACGATTTTATCACGCCCCTAAACATGACGTGGAACAAAACGAACTATGATTGGTTGCTTTACATGTCAGTCAGACGTCCTCTTGGGAGGTCCTGACTCCTTTGCCAATGAAAGCTGCTATTTAGTCTGAAGGTTTGGCTAAGCGAGACTACTCTTCCTCACACCAACCTATCATTTGACTTCAGAGCAAAAACATATTATAAAAACATCAGCCCCTGATTTCATAGATAATACGAAAAGCTTAAGCCTATCCCAGACTAAAATGCATGTTTTAGCTGCTTTAACTGAGAGCAACTTGCACTGATATATCATAAAATGAGTGCCGTTGTTTTGTCTCAAAATGCACACCAGTAATGTGTTTTTCTAAGGTATATTTATAAAAGCTACTTAAATGTCCTAATTGACCTAAGGCTTAATCCTGGTTTAATCTAAGCCCTTGTCTGTGAAACCAGGCCTATATTGACAAAAATCAAATATTTCAGTGATGTTGACTTTCCCCTAAAGTGCCATAAGCGTTCAAGAATTGTATAAGGATCATCAATAAATGATCACGGAAACTTAATGTTATCGTTTACCATTTTATTCAAATATACTTTATAGATCTACAAAATATCAGTGAAAAGGTATTAGCTTTAAGTTAGCTAACTGTGCCAAATTCCTTCATAAAAAGCCGAACCCTCAGAAAGACATTGCATAAGTCGCACACCGCATTAGAATCTTAAATGTGTTTTTGATCAAATTATTCCTTTGAACATTTCTTTAAAAGTCTCAGATTACACCACCACAACCTCTGTTCTTGTCTTCAAATTCTCCTGACGCCAAAAATAGCCCGTCATCTCGCATGTCATTTCCGCCTCGCGTCAAGCACCCTCAGATGCTCGAGTGTCCATTAGTTGCGATCTAGATCCCCGAGGAGATGGCAACATCTCGATACATTAGGGGAGTTAAGCGACTTGACTCTACTCATGGCTAATTGAAGGCTGCAAATTTCTTAGACACGTCACCTCTCACCTCTTCAAGCGCTCGTCTGACCTGCGCGACAACATATCATGTAGATCTGTCCTTGACAGGCCAGAGACATCCCAAGAGTGCTGATATTAGTGCTCATGTGACACTGCTCACAGTTAGCGATTGCTTTGTTCCAAACCATTCTGGTTGGCTGGGATGCAACGAACATCCATGAGGGTTATTCTTCTCAGAAATCGCATCGAACACAAGTACAAATAGGCTGCATTTTCTTTCTTTAATGTGTCACCAACTGCTTTGGCTTCAGCTAAACCACTAGAAAAAGTCTGGTGCATGTGCTCTAATTGTGTAGCGGCTGTAGATTCACTGCAGTGTTCTTGAGCTCATGGGGCATGGAGCTCTTGTTTGACGAGCTGATCACTGGCTCATTATATTGGCCCCAGGCTTGGGTTTTTGTCAGCGGGGGCCCAAGGGCCCCTTTTAAACAGTAAGAGATCCAGTTGTTGCTACGGAGATTGTAAAGCATGTATGGTGACTTGCCGTGACTTCCCTCATGCGTGGCTAAACCGACCATAGATCAACTTTATTTATGATGTTGTTTACTCATGGTAATTGACTTTTAGCATAGTAACCATGGTTACCTGATGTGTTATATAACACGAAGAAAAAAAAAACATTTACGTTTACATAAACTAAAGATTGAGTTGCATAAAGACAGCATTATGAGTGTTGGGGGATACTTTTAAAAGTAATGCATTACAATATTGTGTTACTCCCAAAAAGTAACTAATGCATTAATTAGTTACTTTTTTTGTAAAGTAATGTTAGTTTTTCTCACCTGGGCTGGGCGTGCTTGTTTGTTTTCCACTAATTGAAGGAGTGAATGAAAACGAGTGAGTGATTCGGACACTGAGTCGCAGGAAGGGTTGCTGCTTCCGCATAGATTGTGTTTGCGGTTTAATATGGCAGCTCCAGTAGTAATGAAAACATCTATCTTGAACTCTGTCATGGAAACTAGCATAAACCTTAATTAAATAATTTCAAAAAGCATTTAATACCTGTATGATATTACGCTGTGGCCACATTGGACAAGCGGTTTGGGAACTAGAAGGATGGATGATTCAGTTAAGGCGTCATCTTCTGGCGAGGCGCTGGAATTCATTCAGGTCAACCTTCACAGTGCATTATGGGTATCCCCTAGCTGTTGAGTGTACATTGGTTGTACACTCGATAATGTCCACTATGGTTTCGGACACCACACTGTAAAAAAAATGTTGTTGGTTTAACTTAAAAAAAAGTAACCTGGTTGCCATAAAATTTTAAGTTCATTGAAATAGAATACAATGAAGGAGATTGATTTAATCATCAGAAACTCCAAATATTATGTTATCTGAACTACATAAATGATCTAAGGTGATTTGACAAAAGAAAAAATGTTGTGATTACAAATCATGAAAATATTTTTTTACAGTGCACTACAAATGGCTGTTCCCTCAAATAGTGCCCTAATAATTAAGGGTATAGGGGGCGATTTCAGACACAGCCCAACACTCTTACTTCAGCAATAAAAACAACAAAATAAAACACAAATGTTATGTTTATCTAAAGACATTTTTGCTTATTAGAAGTTGAATTGGATCATCAACGGTCAGCAGCAAAGACATTGGTTATAAGTGAGATTAAATACATAAAGCATATTTGTGTTATTAGTATTATTGCGTAATATTCTGAATTTGCATTTCACTGTTTATATTAATATTGAGGAATACTGAATCTGTTTGGGTTTTTTTGCTAGTGAGTTGAGTAAATGCTCAGATGTAGTCAGACCTATAATAAGCACTTGCTCTCGATTTCTCTCGACAAGGGGACGGGAGAGTAACTTGCGTTACTTATTTGAAAAAGTTACTATTTTGTAAGTATTTTGTTGTAAATTTAAAAGTAATGCATTACTTTACAAGTTACAAAGGTAATTGATTATGTAACTTGCGTTACTTGTAATGTGTACCCCCAACACTAATCATAATGCATGTTGCATGATAGCTTATTTACCTCAAGCTATATGACAAAAATGACCATGAACTATAAGTATCGTGGGATTAGCCACCAGTAACAAACATACAAGACAAAACATTCTGAAAGCTTTTGACACATATCCAATATATATGATAATAATAATAAATGAGGTCACCATGGTACATTTTTGTAAGGGATATGCACTTTAACAGTACCATATCAGTACAACAACACACAAAACTACTAAAATGAAAATGTAAAAATCTATAAACAAAAAATTGCAGGCATGTACCATGGTATTCTTTGAACTTGGAGTAACAATAGCAGTGTGTATGAGATATACAACAGTATTGCCAGCCGATATTCCTCTACCATAGTATTGCTATTGTACATCTACTGTAAGAGGAACTGTCTCTGCATATTTCATTTAATCTGAAGCATGAGTAAATTCTTGAACTTTTGATGTAATTTTGTTCTCTTTATTTCGTCTCCTTGGCAAGATAAAATAATGTAAGGGTGGCAATAGATCTGCCCCCACAGGTCAAGCACGTCTGCTTAACCTGTCATCTGAGAAAGGCCACCTCACAAAGAGCTACAGGAAAATGATCTTGTCATTACCATGGTAACAGGCGGTTGGATACCAATCAGACTTGAGAGGGGGAGGAGGTATTCAAAGTGCTACATAAATCTGAAATTGCTGCGCAATTTTCTCTGGCAATTATCCCAAAAACAGAGAGAGGAGAAAGTAAGAAGGAAAAGGGGGGTAACTAACGCCTTGTCTACACTGTAAACGAGCAACGCAAAACAATACTAGGGCACTCCCATTCTAAGCAATTTTATTTTAATTATTAAATTACTTTTTGCAGTTACATAAAAAATGACCTACTGATTTAAATAATCTTTCCAGATGACGTCACGTCACGCGTGACCTTTCCGACGTGACGTAGGTCGTGAACGAGCATCGCAAACTGCAAGACGAGCGTTTGTGTTTCAAAAGTATATTTCGCTAGATAAGACCTTCTGAAGCTGTTTTGAAACGGCAAGTTGGACCTTTAACCCATTGGTATCCCTTGAAGTCCACTGTGGAGAAAAATCCTGAAATGTTTTCCTGAAAAGCCTGTTTCTTTTCGACTGAAAAATGAAAGACATGAACATATTGGATGACATGGGGGTGAGTGAGTGAATTATCAGGACATTCTAATTCTGGAGTTATCTAATCCTTTAAGGCCGTTCAAACCAGAATGATTAAAGAAAACTATAATGATAACTATAGTGTTAAAACCAGCTGACAATATTGTTTTACTTATTATATAAATGCACCCTGCAGTTTATGTTGTCAGTCACTTTAAATGATGGATTCTGATTGGCTGTCAATGTTTTTTAATCGTTCATCAGCTGGGACATAATTGCTCTGAAACCGATTCCAAGATATTGTTCCTCTCTGCCATTATCTTTATACTTATTGGTATATACATTATAGTTCAAAAATCATTCTAAATATAAAAGTATAGCAGTATCAGAACGCAAAAATGTACATAACAATGAACCCAAGCACTCAAATGCTACCCCAGCCCCCCACCCAAACAAAAAAAATTCTCCAAAAAAAAAAAAGAAAAAAAAAAGCCAATCCAAAAGATTAATTTGCAAACTGGATATTCAGCAGTTCTGTTCTAAATATGACTAAAATCCCAGACTGGATTGTTGCCAGTGGATGTCCATCTCCTTAGTCCATAACTGACACTGACATCCACCTTCTGCTATCAATTAATGCCTCACAATGAGACCCAAGAGAGACATAATCCACTAAAGATCATAGAGGGTCATTGATTATCACCTATGAGGGCGAGCCATGTTGACCTGGATTTAAACAATGGTTGACCCATCGTTTACTTGTAGTGCGGCGCTGCTCTATGATTCCCCAAGGAAGCAAAAGATGGTTCCCAGTGGACAGAGAATTCTTGAACATTCAGCATTAAAATTTCATCAGCTTGTCATGCGCTATTAAAATTATTATAATTTATAAATAAGTCATAATTTGTGGGCATCTCCTGAACATAGAAAGAAAACTCCTTTCAAACACATTTTTAGTTGTATTTTGTCTCCTAATAATGTCCAAGTGTATATGTGTGTGTGTGTAGGCCGAGTTAGCTATATATATATAGGCCTATGTCAATTTTGTCATTAACATTTCCCACATCTCACACCCAACATTTTGTGCTGGAAATGACAGTCTAAAATTTTTTTAGATAAAATAACTGACAACTTTTTCTTGTTAAAGCTAATTTTGAGGCTAGCATTTAATTTATCCAAATTAGAACAAAAATGTTTTCGGTTTTGTCAGAATTTGCAGCTTGATTCAAATATTAGCGATATTTTACGTTTTTTTAATCGTTTTTCAAGCCTGCTCTGCACCGACACCGTTGTTTACTCGATGATCACTTTCGAACGCTTGAAAAAACTTTATTAGCAGTACAATTGCTGACAGTGATTGAAATTGTCACAACTGAGAGCCAACCATAATTTGTGTTTCAATTTTCAGACAGACACCAAATTTTTGAAATGGTTTATGATGTGTGAACCAATTTTGTTTAGATGATTAAAAATTGAATTAAATGTTAAATTTAATCACTTTAAATCACTTTAAAAGAGTGAAATGAAAACATGGTAAAAAAAAGTTTCCAAGACAGTTTTAATGTGACCATAATATATCTAATAGAAACCAGTTTCTGAAGTCAAACACCCTTTTACAATTGTTCGCCGTGAATTCAGCATGCAAATATCATTTGAGACAAAAAATATTGAACAAACTAATCATCAAATTGCTACTTCTGACATTTTGCAGTTGTTTTCTGTCCCATGGATGGACGCAGTCTTTAACAGGCGTCGGAGCAGACGGCCCTGTGGCACTGGGGGAGGGGGTGCTGGTGTGGACGACAAACTCGCTGAAAGTTCTCAAGGAATCATTTCTATTTCACACTCCACTTGGCTGCTGATTTGAGATTGTGTGTTAGCATAACAAAGCCGCAGAGCCTGTGAACTTGGGGGACCTTTCAACCCCGCAGCTCTGCCGGTGAATAGGCTTTGGCTCTGCCAATGGAATCCCTCCCTGCCTCCCCTGTTCGTGGCTAAATTGTTAATCAGGGTAATTTAATATAGTTTTCAATATGCCTCATCTCTCTTTGGGAGGGCATTCACAGCTTCCCTCTCCGCCCCAACCGAAAAACAGCCCGTTCTTTCATGCGGCCCCAGACGGGCAGCTGCAGTCTGGCCTCCTCCCCGGGCTGAAGTGAGCCGGTATCATGCATTACTGCGGTGAAGTGGGGAGTGAGATGAGGTGGATGTGAATGTGGAAACCTCTTAGCCTTGTCTGACTCTGAGAACGGGGGAGAGACTCTCTAGTGGGGTTTTGAGACCGTGACGGAGTCTTTTGCACACAACCAGACAGCCCGTCCCACCCTCGGTCCATTGAGATGTCCAACTTTAAAGTTCTCTGGATATGTTAAGCCATAGTTTAGCTTCCTCGCAGCGCATGGGAAAATATGACAGGTTCTGTAGTTTTTGCTTTGATAAAATATACACTGGCCAATTTAACGGATCAGGTGCATTTTTAATCCAATTATAGCTAATACACACATTCATGTCTAAAAAAAAGCCATTTTTTGTTTATTTTAAATAGTGAATGAATGTTTATTTAAATCTGTTGCAATCACCCTAGTTTTAGTGCCTTTGTATCTTAATACATGTATCATGTTATTAAAAATACATTTTGTCCAAGAAATTCTAAAAGTGGAACTTATAAAATATACAATTTTACGATATATGGTAAGGTTACTGTGTGTGTGTGTGGTTCAGGTAAACCCTAAATTATGGGGACGCAATGTCCTCCTGTGTCCTTGTTGGGACATTTTTTGGTCCCCACATGGAAAACTGTTTATAAATCATGTGATGTTTTTAGAAAATGTAAAAATGCAGTAAGTTTCCTGTTATGTACCGGTTGGTTTAGTCGTAGGGTTAAGGGGAATATAAGATACTGTGTGTACAGTATAAAAATCATTATGTCTATGAAAAGTCACCATAAAACATGAAAACACATTACACACATTCAAATTCCCAGGACACTTAAAAAAACTCTCCCCCAAACTTGTTTCACATACTTTGCATGCTGGGTGGGCATGCTTACAGTATAAAAATTATCAGTCTATTTTGTCCTGTGACAATATTTTTTTTAAACCTTTTTAAACTGAAAGTGTGAATGTTCAGTGTCAACATAGAAGGGTTTCATGACCCATAACATATACAGTACATATAAGGGTCATGTGTGGAGAACGTTTAGGCCTATATATAAATAACTTTGCCTCACACACAAAAACTTTTAGAATTTTTAATGTCCCCCTATTATGCTATTTTAAAGGTTCCTAATTAAAAGGGTCCTACTTTTCTCATTATATACACTGCAGCATCAGCTCTTTTCTAAGTCTGAAAGGGTTTAAAAAAGAATCTGGTCTCTCTAAACCCCGCCTTTCACAGAGTCTGCTCGACTCTGATTGGTCAGCTGTCCCCGTCTGTTGTGATTGGTCTACTCTGTTCTGATTGGTCAGATGATTCAGTCTGTTGTGATTTGTCTACTCTGCTCTGATTGGTCAGATGGCTCAGTTTGTTGTGATTGGTCTACTCTGCTCTGATTGGTCAGATGACCCAGTCTGTTGTGATTGGTCTATTCTGCTCTGATTGGTCAGATGGCCCAGTCTGTTGTGATTGGTCTACCCTGCTCTGATTGGTCAGATGACCCAGTCTGTTGTGATTGGTCTATTCTGCTCTGATTGGTCAGATGGCCCAGTCTGTTGTGATTGGTCTACTCTGCTCTGATTGGTCAGATGACCCAGTCTGTTGTGATTGGTCTACTCTGCTCTGATTGGTCAGATGATCCAGTCTGTTGTAATTGGTCTATTCTGCTCTGATTGGTCAGATGGCCCAGTCTGTTGTGATTGATCTACTCTGTTCTGATTGGTCAGATGGCTCAGTCTGTTGTGATTGATACTCTGCTCTGATTGGACAGATGGCCCAGTCTGTTGTGATTTGTCTACTCTGCTCTGATTGGCCAGATGACCCAGGCTGTTGTGGTTGGTCTACTCTGCTCTGATTGGTCAGATGGCCCAGTCTGTTGTGATTGGTCTACTCTGCTCTGATTGGCCAGATGACCCAGGCTGTTGTGGTTGGTCTACTCTGCTCTGATTGGTCAGATGGCCCAGTCTGTTGTGATTGGTCTACTCTGCTCTGATTGGTCAGATGATCCAGTCTGTTGTGATTGATCTTCTCTGCTCTGATTGGTCAGATGGCCCAGTCTGTTGTGATTGGTCTACTCTGCTCTGATTGGTCAGATGGCCCAGTCTGTTGTGATTGGTCTACCCTGCTCTGATTGGTCAGATGACCCAGTCTGTTGTGCTTGGTCTATTCTGCTCTGATTGGTCAGATGACCCAGTCTGTTGTGATTGGTCTAACCTGCTCTGATTTGTCAGATGACTCAGTCTGTTGTGATGGGTCTACCACTTACTGTAAAGCACATCAGAAAGAAATGGTCATTACCATATTTGAATTTCAGCTCCGGATCTTCCTGACCGCTTGATACACAGTGATACAAACAGTAACAATGGCGTCAGTTTTACTGAGTCCTCATCCCCTGGAATTACATGTAGTGGATCTACTTTCCCAGCACTGAAAACAGTGTCGACAAGTTACAGCCTGAGCTACAACAGTGTTTGAGGGTCAAATTAGACATTGTGTACGGGCAGAGCTGAAGATCCCAGGCCGGCATTATGTAAATTTGTTACAAACCTTTTGTAGGTTAGTGCAGCAAGTAAGAGTGGAATCGCTGAGTACTCGTTTCAGGCTGTTCATAATCTGTTTCTTTTGAGAGAAAATAAGACTTTTATCATACACTTTCATCTTTGAAACTTTGCAGACATTTTACATTCACACACAGCTATGTTACACACTGCATGAAAGGTAATGTTTGAAAAAGCACAATAGGGGCACTTTAACCAGATAAACATGTTCAAAAACATAAATATTGCAATAGTGCAGAAAGACAAGACATGCGCAGAATTGTCCTGAGACAGCTCATGTGCTGCCCACTGCTGGCTTCACCAGTTTTAAGAGTTATAAACTAATTACTGGAAGTGCATGGTTAACATCTGCTGGTTATTTAAAAACAACTATTGGGCTTGTTTAGTGTTTAATGAGAATAAATAAAAGCTCCAATGGACAGGCACAGTCTTTACAAAGAGACATGCCGGTCCTCCTCACCTCAGGCTGTGGAGTAGATTGTGAATCACGCTAATTAATTTCAGTGGCACCTCGTCTAACAAGAGTCTCCTGAGAGGATGAGAGGAGGCTGTTAACATGAGGACCAGTGTCCACTCACTGACCAGATACTAGAGCGTGCGTGAGCACCCCTCAACTCAATGATGCATTGCTTAATAATTCATATCTTATGTTAATTATATAGGGCCTATTTTTGTCTTTTAGTTTTTAATGCCAGTATTTTTAATAGCTTTCACTGGTTTTCCAACATATTTTAGTCAGAAACAGAATGTAGATTCTTTTGTTTACTTTCTTTTTTTTTTTGCTGAACAAAATATTTTTTAAAGCTAAAAGGGACAGTTCACTTTGAAATTAATTTTTGATGTTTTAGCTTACCTCAAGGGCATCCAAGATGTAGGTGTCTTTGTTTCCGCTTTATTTTCAATTTTGATGTTTTTAGGTCAAACCGTTCTTGTCTATCATATAATGCAGGTCTATGGTCACCACCTCAAAGAGCATGCACAGAGAAGTCCAAATTAAACATGATTTAATGACTCGTAAATGTAAGTACAGATTGATGGCGTAAGACACGAAACGAGCGGTTTGTGTGAGGAAACGAACAGTATTTATATCGTTTTTACCTCTTGTAACCACAGCCACGTGATCTGAAGGCACGGGCGCTTTGTTTTCCGGAAAGTGCCGGAAGTGATCTCTTGCGCGGTTGCGAAAAAAAAAATCAACGTCGTCTGTTGATATATTGAAATCGCCTTCCTAAATATGTTTAGATCTTCACAGTGAAGGGTAACACTTCTAAAATCTCTGTGTAAACAATGAGTGACGTACATGCGCGAGAGATCACTTCCGGGGCTTTCCGTTGCGCTTGCGCAGACCGAAGCGCCCTCGTCCTCAGAGTACTTGGACATGGCTGTGGTTTCAAGAGGTAAAAACGATATAACTACAGTTCGTTTCGTGTCTTAGGACATCAATGTGTACTTACATTTACGAGTCATTAAATCAGGTTTAATTTGAACTGTTCATGCTCTTTGAGGTGGTGACCATAAACCTCCATTATGTGAGTGACAGACAAGAACAGACAAGAATGGTTTGACCTAAAAATATCAAAATTGAAACTACTGTGGAAACAAAGACACCTACATCTTGGATGCCCTTGAGGTAAGCAAAAACATATCAAAAATGTATTTCAAAGTGAACTATCCCTTTAAAGAGCCCCAAATACATTTAGCTGATATATGCATGTAGAATTTGTCTCTTATGTTATTATTAATATTAATCTTATATTGATATTAATCAATATCTCCCCCTAAATCACCTGCCTATGATGAGCAATGAAAAGTACACATTTTTTATAACGCAAACTAAAAGCTTTTGATTCATTCAGTTTCATTCCACTTTGTAACATATTATGAGTACAAAGGCTACATTATATCATTCATTCATGAAAACTGACATGCTCTTATGATCTGTGATATTTGGGCCATCACGCACACACATGAATAATGGCATAAAAAAGGAAACATGAACATATTTTGATCAAATATCAGTTTTTATTTAATACATTTGCAAATATTTTTACAGACATACAGTATAAATATCAAATACACATTATATGTAGACTTTTTATTTATATGATATATTTTACCCCTTGTGATTGAAGCATCTTCATAAGATGATCTGTGAGTTTTGACTGACCATCACTAAAGTGATACGAAAGTATCCGATTAGATCCTTCCCATGATTCCTTTATCATCCTTCATTTATCTGCCAACCCTAGAAAGACAAAAAAGAATGTGCTATAAATGCAACAGTTTCAGAGTCAAATATGCATACTACCTGATTATTTGCAATGACATTTTTTTCTACAAGCTCCCTGATTTGATTTTCTTGTTTTTTGAAGTGTATTTGCTATTCCTATTTTTCCCATTGTTCACGTCCTGTGTTTAGTTCCTGTTTTACTTTGTTTCTATCTGTTTGTTGCTTTATTGATTGATTAACCTCACCTGTTCCTCATTAGCCTCTCCTCATCTGCTGTATTTTCTCCCTATAGTGCTTCAGTGTCTGATATTGCCTGTTTTGGATTTTCCTATATTTGTTGTTGTCAGTTCTGCTTTTCCTGTACTTTTTGTCTACATCTCCCTTTACCTGGATTTATCTTTGTTTTTTTTCTTAATACACTTTTGCAATTGGATCCCACTCTCTGTCTTGTTCTGTGAAACATCATGTGGTGGCTGTAGTTAAAAACTGTTCATATCCAGCTCCATATATAATTGATGAACACACTGTGATTAAATCAGGAGGAAGTTTGAAAGAGGAAACTGAATTCCTGATGTACTGCTATCCACTTCCACAGAAGACAAATATGAGCTTGACAGATCAGCAGAAACTCATTTTCTAGTACTATCCCTTGACATTTGCCTTATTTTACAATTATTTCTATGCTGAAAAATTGTGTCCATTTGGCCTTTGGCTATGGTGAACTTGCCATGTTCAGCCATTACATTAGACGTGGGAATGAGATGCGGAAACATTCATCTCTGAGTGAAATTAGACCTTCATTGATCATGACGAGATATAAATATATCAAAATACTTAATTTTGCATGCTTTTTCATTTCAACAGACGCTGTGTTGTGTCAGGTGAATGAAAGGCCTCTGGATTGCGACAGAGAAATATACAGAATTGCTTAACTGAAGCCAACATGAGAAGCTTTTACAGGTACAAATGCTATTTTAAGGGTTATGAATCTGAGATTGTGTGTGCTGCTCACTGAAGGAGTCAGTCTTGTTAGCACATTGTGATTTCACACCTAACCACCGCCATCCTTTCACTGAGCGAGGTGTGTGTGTGTCTACTTGATGCAGTAAAGTCACAAATATCTCAAACATTATGAATATGAAGTGCTAATGGTCTCTTGATTATTCTCACATCACATACTTGTCTGATGCATAATTGTACCAAGAAAAAGTGGCATTTATGTTATCTTTTTAGAGATAAATCTTCTACAATATTCAATTCTATCTAACTGAACTAATGCCTAGTCCTGGCTTTAATCTAAGCCCTGTCTGTGAAACCAGGCCTTAGTGTTGTCTCTTTTTTTACATAAAAAAACATTTAGTTTATTTTTAGTTGGTAATATTGTTGGTTTAACTTAAAAAGAAATTAAGTAACCTGGTTGCCTTAAAATTTTAAGTTCATTGAAATGAAAAAAATTGAGTTAATACCATGAAGGAGATTGAATTAATCATCAGAAACTCAAAATATTATGTTATCTGAACTACATAAATTATTTAAGTTGATTTTTACAAAAGAAAAAATGTTGTGATTACAAATGATGAAAATATTTTTTTTTACAGTGTGTTTCTTTTATTCTCGTGTTGTTTTAAAATTAATAGCCTTTGTGATTTATGTATCAATTATTCTTATGCTAATCAGGGTACAGTTTCCCAAGGTTAGCGTCACAGATGGCAACAAAACCTCACATGCATCTCGTCCCCTTTTACTCTCTGTCAGACTGTCTCACAAAGCCTGGAAGAACTGAGCAACAATATTTGCATACTTTTGTCCACTCTAATCCTGCATAACGCATACAACACGGGTGTAGTGTAAGACCACCACCCCCTCCGACGACACACACACACACACACACACAGCAGTCAAAATAGAGCCAGCTTGAGAAACTGATGTCATAATTTGTTTATCATGTCCAACAGGAAGTGTTTCCACAAAACTCTTTTCACAGAAAGATGTAATTATATATGTTATCTTTTTTTTTTGTAATATTTAATGGCTTCTAATGTCTTCCTGGGAAATGAGAGGTTTGTAATATATATATATATATATATATATATATATATATATATATTCATTAATCATTAATCATTTGACAGCCCTAATATATACATATATATATATACATATATATATGTATATATTAGGGCTGTCAAATGATTAATCGTGATTAATCACATCCAAAATAAAAGTTTGTGTTTACATAATACATGTGGGTGCACTGTGTATAATTATTTTGTATATATATAAATACACGCACATGCATGTATATTTAAGAAAAAATATTATTTATATATAAAATATTTATGTTTATATATATAATATAAATAATATATAAATCTACAGTATATACATAAAAATATTTCTTATATATATACAAGTCTCTGTGTGTATTTATATATATAAAATAATTATACACAGTGCACCCACATATATTATGTAAACAAAAACTTTTATTTTGGATGATTAATCATGATTAATCATTTGACAGCCCTGATATGTATATATATATATATATATATATATATATATATAGGTCCCACTTTATATTAAGTGGCTTTAAGTACTATGTACTTACACTGAAATTAATAATTTGATACAATGGACTTATTGTGTACATACATGTTTTTACATTGTACTTATATTTTGAAAATACCTGCATGTAATTACAGCTGTAATTAATAAATGTAATTACATTTGTAATTACACAGTTGACCCTTCCCTTACACCTTAACCCACCCTTAAACCGACCTATACAACCACACCTAACCCTAACCTTACCCGTATCACACCTCAATAGCAACAAAAGTGTTTTACAATACAATCTGAACAAAATAAGTACATTGTACTTATTTATATATATATGTGTGTACACTGTAAAAAAATATTTCAAGATTTGTTATCACAACATTTTTTCTTTTGTCAAATCAACTTAAAGAATTTATTTAGTTGTGATAACTTATTATTTTGAGTTTCTGATGATTAAATTAATTTCCTTCATTGTATGAACTCTCTTTTTCCAGTTAAACTAAAAATTTTAAGGCAACCAGTTTACTTACTTTTTTAAGTTAAATCAACAAAAACATTTTTACAGTGTATGATATGAAAATGATATATGTAAAATAATAGGTATTTAGGTAATGTTTCAATATTTATTGATATTATAAGATTATCTAAATAATTATACATTTTATATCATTTTTTTGTAGTTCATAATTTTGAAATGTATATTTTATCAGTTAATTATTCAAAAGATGGGGAAAAATAGTGATTATTCTAAAGCGCTCATGACGAATCACTTAGTTTTAAAATTAGTATTTTTAATTAAAACAAAGAAGACTAAATAAACTGATTTTAAAACTAAGTGATTCATCAGTGCACATTATTCAAAATTTCATAGTTTTTCATCAAACTTAAATATTTGTTCTGACACCTTTCTTGCTGATTTATCCAAGATGGACAAACCCATACAGTTTTTCTCAATCGCTTGTTTATTTTTACACTCTCTCACTCTTACATAAAGTACTTACATACTTTATCTTCCTATAGCTCTTCCTCGACAAGCAACTATGAATTATCAGTTTTATGTATCACATTGCTATAATACTACTGCTTTAGCGGCTGATGTTTAAGGTTGTGACGTTCCTCCATGTTCAAAAATAGTGATTGTGCTGATGGGCAAACTCCATATGCTTCCAAAATTGATTGGTTGATTGATAAGATTGTGATTCATTACAATAGCAGGTCATTTGCCAGTTTAGCTGATATTACAAACATTGCATGTCAGATATTTATGGAATATACATGCACGTCTGACCGATTTTGATAACTGGATCATTTAGCATGTGATGGCTCACACTATTAAAGAATGTTTAGAAGTTGTGCAAAGCTTGACAATTTCAATGAGAATCAACCCATCTGTTTTGATCAACAAACCATATGCATTTAGTTAGTATGCAAATTGTAGACGACGGTATACCTTTTATTTTGTACACATGTGCCAAAACGCAAGCTTAAATAAATAAGAAATTCAAATCTGATGTGAACAAGAAGCTAATTGTTCAGCGATCTGAACTTATTGTGCATTCGAGAATTGAGAAAAACTGTAATATCACAAGAACTTTTCACAGTCCAGTCAAATACGACAGCTTTGAAAATAGTAAGAATGTCTTCGGTATGATGACACTTACTGGGCCTTATGTAGTCATTTACAATGTATTATGCAGGATTTGGTGAGACCTCCACAAGGTTCAGCTAAGCTTGTGTGAACTCATTAGGAAACATTATCTGAGACCAACGAACCTCAAAATATCTCCAAAAAAGCAGCTAATCGCAAACCAGAGCATCGAGTTCCCTTCCTCTGAGCACTGTCCTGGTTGAATGGCTCGGGGTGGCGGACTCTAGTTCCTTTTTCCCATTTCACACACTAGTCGAAATTTTATCCCCACAAGAACGATGAGTTTTCGACCCAATGTGCTTTCTGAGATAACAGAGATACCACAGGCTGAAGCAATGGAACGAAAGTGCGTCCATTTTCTCACACACAAAATAATAGATAAATGGTTCGCAGTGCTCAGAAATTTCTAAAACGAACAAAAGACCCCCATTTTCAGCACATACATACTCATTAAGCACACATATAGAGGCCATGTCACGACTTGAGGAGAGATTTTATGCCTACCATGTCTTACTATTATGTAAAATTAGGTAGGGGAGAGAACTAAAAGATGAAAGGGGTGGGGTGGGGTGGGGGGGGTGCAAAATTGCACCAAACACGCCCATGTCTAATTATAGTAACATGCTTTCTGCATGGAACAGTGTTACATGAACACCCCCCCCCCCCCCACCCCCCACCCCCCCCCCCCCCCCCCTCTCTCTCTCTCTCTCTTAGTCTGCCGAGAGGTTAGAATGAGATCTACTGTAAATGTATGCCAAAAGTGTGCAGCTGGCACCCGGATTCGTCCATTCAAAAGGATGAATCCATAATTCAGAATGTCCATAAATCAGGTGGTGAAACACAGACACACACACACGCACAGGAAACACTATTAATAAAACTCATGTGCAAGTAAAAAACAAATTAAGAGAATTAAATTATAGGATGCTGTCACATGCTTTGGATGGTGAATATACCTACAACTGGATTTATGCTATGGGATGTTTCCACACAATTTAAGCATTAATGGTTTTGTTAGTCATCCCTCTGTAGCCCTTCAAGGGACCTTCGTTAGAAATATGAAAATTATGAAGTGTCTCGAGTTATGAAACATGTGCTCTCAAAATGCTAAAGTGAAAAGTAAAAAAAACAGTAAAAACATACGGTTTTGGCCGTTTGTTGGAAAACATAAAATACAGCTAATTCAAGATTGCAGCACTGCTATCTTAGGCACACAATTTGCTTTACCTTTCCAGATTTCACTGACCATGATTTCCCTGCTGTACTTTTACGCAGAGATGTATAGTAACGAAGTAGAACTACTTAAGTACTACTTGAGTACTAAAATGCTGTAGCTGTACTCTACTAGAGTATTGTTTTTTTTCTCATACTTCCACTTTTACTTCAGTAGATATTTTCAATGAATTTAATACTTTTACTTTGATATTTTTTTCACGTTCTGCGATAGTTACTCGTTACAATTATAAAATTTTTTACAAATTATTCGTTGCAAGTTGGCTTTCATGCTGCCTAAATCACACGCCAGTTTTATAGTGTAAAGGTATTGATTGACACACACATTGACAACTAATGGGGTTTTCTGCAATGACTTTTTTTTTGGCGGCCGCCAAAGCAAATTTGTATCCCGCCAAAGCGCCTTATTTGATTGCTAGTTCAAACTTTTGACTGCTTTCTTTAATAATTACATGACACAATACTTGTACTTTTAGTACTTAGTGAATTTTAAAATAAACTACTTGCAATACTTAAGTACAAAAAATGTTGAATACTTTAGTACTTCTACTTAAGTGTGGTGCTTAAAGAGCACTTCAACTTCTACTCAAGTCCGGATTCTCTGCTTTTACAGTTTTACTTTTGCATCACCTTAAATAAACAGAAATTTAAAAAACATGTTCGAAGTCGATGTAAAACAACTTTTACGCTATATGTAGATGCCGACACAACATTATGTTAATGCAAATGTATGTAACGTTACCTGTAACACTCCTCTAGTGGTTGAACCATACAACTGCAAGTTACATGTGAAGGAAAATTGTTTTGGTAATTACTGTATGTGTGCGATTAAAATCCACCAAATCCTCGACCACATTCGCTGTAACCGGATATTTTGTCTTTATTTACATGACAAGGCGGACATGATGACGCAAATGACAAATGGTGAATATGCAAATTCCTGCCAAATTCACCCAGACATCTCTAAAAATCTTAATATTAAAATAAGATACTCTTTATTTAAGGACATTAGTTGGACATTAGACAAAAAACAAACAAACAGGGAAGCTTTAAAGGCCCCTTCACATCAAGCACGATAACTATAAAGGTAACGATAAAGGTAAATATATATGCATCCACACCAACGACCGATAACCGTCTTTTTATATCGCCCGCGCTGTGGTTTTAAAGTAGCGAAAATCGAAGACCTACTGCTGCTGCTTTACGTTACTAACAAACATTAAAAGAAAAACAGGTGCTTTAGGGCACACAATATCCTTAAAAGAGGAGAGGAGTTCGGAGCACATGTAAACAGTAAATCTAGCAAGTTTAGTGTAATATCTAACAGTGAATTTAGCTGATAAAGTCAATGATGGGATAAAAACATCGCCTAGTCAACACCTTTATATATGAAACACCTTTTTCACTGAAACTTCAGCAATGTTGTCAACTAGCGCTGGATAGCCTACCTGAGGTAATTGTGTTACACTATGCTAAACTGCATAATATCTCATCGTTAATATTTCTCACTGTTTATTCCCAGGATATGACCGATTCCATATATCCATCTTTTTTAACATATCCTTGAAAAGGAGGTTTGACTTGTCAAACTGTGGAGGATTTTTTGTACCTCAATGATTAACTTCTCTGCAATGTCATCTGCTATTTTAAATGCGTGAGACCTTTAATTTAGAATGGATTCTGATTGTTTGTCAGTGTTTTATCGTTGGACAGCTGGGAAAAAAATCGTTCGGAAAGTGATCCCAACGATATCGTTCCTCATATCTTTATCGTTATAGTTGTGGTGTGAACTCTGTTATTCTTCAATATGGAGAACGATTTTTAGAATTATATCTTTATAGTTATCTTTATAGTTATTGTGCTCGGTGTGAACAGGCCTTGACAGTTTAAGGCCTACTTGGCAGTTTATTGAGTTTTTTATTATTAAAGGGGTCATATAATGCCATTTTTGTTAAGTTAATATAAATGTTTAGAGTCTAAATGAAAACTTTGTAATATACTTTTATTAATAATTCTCATTAGTATTTAAAAAAAAATTTTTACCTGGTCAAAAACAGCTGTTTTTAGCACGCCGTTTAAGTGCATATGCCTTTAAATAATAATGAGCTTTGTTGACTCCGCCCCTCTGTTCTGCGGGCGTTTAGACACAAAGCACGTGGAGTGTTGCCTTGACAACAGTAGAGGGTATATTTTGGAGTAAGAATGGCAGCGGGAGTTTCTGAGGACACATCTGTGCACAATCGTATCAGTTTGAACCCGGAGTCGCACCCGAAACAAAATGGCGGCCGCAAAGAAGTTCGACAATTAAGGCTCGAACAGGACGTTTCTGTATGGTTGGTTAATGTAATGTCACTTTGATCTATGTTTGTATGCACTGGCAGGGTAGAGTAATGAGATACGAACGCTGTGTGTTTACTGATGTATACGTTAGTTCATTGACAGATTGACGTTACAACTAATCGTCATGATTTTTTTTTTTTCGCGATTTGCAAATATTAATATAAAGGTTAATAAAATTTTAAACTCACTTCTTCTGGAGGTGCAGCATGGACATGAATAGTTGGTACCGATTCTTTTTTCGGGAGCAGCTTCTTAGCAAAACCAGCTTTATACTGAACTTTGTTTATAAAGAAGTCTGGTGAGAAATGATTCGCGCAAACATGAACGCATTGACGTTGATCGTGGGGAATATTCCCTTCGTAAACAAAACTGGTTTGGATTTAGGAACATCAAAATAACTGTGTTCGTTATTACACCCAAGAACAGAACAACACAATCGCTTAGACGCCATTCTGCTCCAGCGTATCAACAATGGCGGACTATAGTCTATGATGACAGCGCGCTCAGGGCGAGTCTGTGTTGAAACACTGCTGTCAATCAACAACCGCGGGAGGGGCGTCTGTTTTATTGACGTCACAAAAACGAACGCTCAATTTGAGGCGAGGAAAAAATTTGGATTGTTTTTTATCATTATATGATGGTTGTGTACAGACACTGCCATCACACATTTCAGTACAATGAACTTGAAAATAGGTTACATTTGATAATTGATTAAATATTGACTAATAGTATGGCTTTTTTTAGTTAAAAAAGTTAAAAGAGCCTCACAAGGTGTACTGCTTTAATTAACATATTTTCAACACCAACAAATTGAAAATGGGATATATTTAGTGAAGACTGTCTGTATTTTATCAATATCGGTTCCTTTCTCTAATTGATTTTCATGTCATCCTCTCCTGTTGTGAACTTCCACCCCACCCCACCCCCCTCTCGAACGAGAACCTCCCGTGAGATTTTGACGTGAAGATGTCATGACAAGCTTGGCCTTTCTCTCTTTCCTGCGGCTTGTGCGGCCCATGGCCAAAAGGTTTTGTGGCGCAGGGATTGTGAGAGGCCTGTTCCTCTCCCCCTCCACTCGGCTTTACCCCTCTGGTTCCCATCCGCTTCCGAAGCTCTTAACAGCCCGAGCCGAGAGCTCGTAACCCC
Organism: Pimephales promelas; assembly: GCF_988280905.1. NCBI lineage: Eukaryota > Metazoa > Chordata > Actinopteri > Cypriniformes > Leuciscidae > Pimephales > Pimephales promelas. The sequence goes on from NC_142791.1 coordinate 22,854,909, forward strand.
CAGCACACCCTAATGAGAGACCTGGGGACAATGCTGGCATTGTTTGGTACCTCAGCCCAAGAACAATGGATGTTTACCCAAGCAGTTGTCCGACCCAAACTCTACCGTTGATTACTGTTGGGTCTCCTGATTAACTCTGCTCCTCGCCCCAGCACAATGGATCCTTTGACTGGGCCACCGTAAGCCCCCTCCAATTTGTCCTCCCCTCCTTTACTTTTTCTCTCCATCGCCACTCTCAACAGAGAACTCCATCATGGGACCCGAGAGAGAGCAGCGTCTCTCATAGGGCTGAAATAGCGCTGCTTAATCGCCACACACTTCAACGGAAAGACGTTAATAGAAGTCTGGAAAAAGACTCCAACTTTAGTATTGTAAAAATTGATTTAAGCCTTAATATTGCGACTAAAATAATTTGTGCTTCAAAACGTTGTTTTTGAAAACATCCTCTACATATTTATTTGTCGAGTGTAAAAGGTTTGCTGAGAATATCAAGTGAAAATGCTTTTTAGTAATCTAATATAAGTTTAGCAGAGTGTTTAAAAGCTGGAAATGGCTTTTCCCGTCACATTTAGATTTGTGTGTGTTTGCACGTCGTATTACTTTTTTGTCAATTTTTACACGTATACATGCCAACACAATGATAAATATGCATTAGTATTCTCCATTGTCATCAATGTTCTTGCTAATATGAGCAGCGTAAAAGGAAGTACATTTTCCATCAATTTAAATATAGATTATAATTCACATTTAGCCTTGTAGGACTGTGATTTTTCCAAATGCAAAAGATATGTTGCACTGTTTTATAAATCATTCAAAGTTTGGGGTCCGTAAGATGTTATTGGGGGAAAAAAGACTGTTAGGCTCACCAAGGCTATCTATACAGTATATGTATATTATCAAAAATACAGTGAAAATAATGTGAAAAATATTACAGTGTTATCTACCAAATATATTTTAAAATGTAATTTATTCCTGTGATGCAAAGCTGAATTTTCAGCATCATTACTCCAGTCTTCAGTGTCACATGATCCTTCAGAAATCATTTGAATATTCTGATTATAAATGATGATTCGTACGTATTTTTGTGGAAGCTTCAATAGATATTATCAGGATATTTTGATGAACGGAAATAGAAATCTTTTGTAACATTATGAATGTCTTTAACGTTACTTTTGATCATTTTAATGTGACAATTTCTTTTCTTTTTTTTTAACTGATCCAACTTTTGAACTGTAGAATATCCCACAGCATATATTACAGCAATTCAAATAAATGTGTCATTCAAATCTAACGGCTGCATGCATGTACAGTAGCTAACTGTACAGAACACACACAAAATGGTTTCCGTTCACTAACACTGGTACATATAATTCATGCAGCCATGTTTTATTAAGACATTTCAGATGAAATCCCTGGGTAAAATGGGTTTAAATGTATTTCACACACTGGAATATCACAGAGGGAAAGAAAACATGACCTAAAACTCAATGGATCTTCTAAAATGCATTTTTTTGGATCCCATATGCATATCGCTCTATATTCTAATAATATCAGTTTATTAATTTACTCAAAATGACACTACAATTTGTGAATGTGTCAATTGATTAGCAAACTGGTCAAATTGACTGAATTCAGTCTTTGCCTTTTGAAATAGCGTGCAGCTTAGCAGTGTGTGTGTTCCTGTGGTCATGCATGGCCGTCAGCACTGCAACATACACACACACACACTGAACGTCAGCCCATCTGCCCAGCAGAGATGCTCAGCATCCAGGCTCCGATATGCAGATGAGGCCCGCGCAGATTAATAAATCATTAAGGCCGCGCTGTCTAAAACGGCCCCATTCACACGCTCTCCGGACACTGTGTGTCTGCTGCGAGCCCGGCATTAGACATGCAAGAATGTTAATGTCGACACGCATTATAAGAAGCTTGCGAGGCGTCTGTCTGCACGCTGGGCCTGTGCACATCTCGCCATATTGTGTCTGAGAGGGAAGCCCCTCTCGTCCGAAGAAAGAAGACCCACTTTGTGTTTATACACAGCTTAATGCGCCACATCAATGTGGCCTAAAAGTATTTTGAGCTTCTATTTTTTTTAAAAAGTCAAACATAAATCTGCTCTGAGAATGTAATATTTATTTGAAAATTGTGACTTATTAATATGAATATAAATGTTCTTTATTGATATCATTGGACCTTTAACATTCATAGAACCTTTCCAACACACAAAAGAAAGAATCATTCTTTCAAGAACTGTTCAATGAAAAAATCTCGACTTCAACTTGATTTTTTAAGAGTAAATATACACATATATACATGTTCTTGTTTAACGTGGGTGTGTGAATTTTAGTTTTTTTTAAATAGCAATAATTAGCAATGCTTTTTTATGTATATTTTACATAAAAACATTAGCGCACAGGAAAAGACACCTGTTTTGGGTTTTTTTTTTGTTCTCTTTTCTCCTCCATTCAAAGCATTTTGTCTCCTGCTTAACCCAGCACTTTAAGCACACAGTGAGGGGGATGATTGCATCACAAAGGAAAGCACCAAGTCCGTACCCCTATTTTGGCTTTGAAATTTGCATGCATTTGCATGATTTTATTATGCACATGCCTTTTGTTCCCTGGGTGGGAACCATGAAAAAAAAAAAGAGCGATGGAGCCCGTGCAAATCCACCTCGCACACAAAAATCCACATTTACGTTTGGACAACATGAAGATTTTGATGAAAGCTGAGCTGTTCATATTTGCACAGCGGTGCTTGTTTAGCAACAGTCAACAAATTAACCGCAGAAAAAAATATGAATATATTTAGTATGAAACTGTTTTTGTTGTTACTTATTGATATTTGCATGCTGTTTATTAGCCTTATTTCTGTGCAGACGCACACAGACTCGGCGCTTCATAATTACAATCGAAATATCACATCATTAGCGTCTGCTATCACAGAGAACTTCAATGGGAGTCTAATGTAACGGCCCAATACGACCGACCTGATTTGAAGAAATAGGTCAGGGGTTTAATGTCGCCTTCGGCCTGGTTTTCCAAACCACACACACCGTGATTGAGTCTTCTGGCTCAAAATACTCAGCTAACAAAAATATAGTGTGAGAACGTTTTGCTAATGTGCCCATAAACATTATATCTGAATGCTTAAAACATACAGTTTAAAAAAAAGAATAATAATAATGTAAAGGGATAGTTCACTCAAAAATAAAAATTCTGTCATGATTTAATTATACCTGTATGAATTTCTTTCTTCTGCTGAACACAAATTAAGAATGTCACCCCATTGCCTTCCATAGTATATTTCCCCATACAATGGAAGTCAATGGGGTCCAAAATATTATATTCTTCAAAATATCTTCTTTTGTGTTCAGCAAAGGAACTAAATTCATACAGGTTTGGAACAACTTGAGGGTGAGTAAATAATGACAGAATTTTCATTTTTGGGTACACTATCCCTTTAAGAACATTCTATTTGATCATTTCGCCAACATTACGGGAACGTTACTTTTGAATGTTCTCTGAATGTTCTTGAACAAGTAGTAACATTTAATAAAAAGTTACGAACTAAACTGAAAATTCTAAAAAAAACATTTCGAGACCATAATTGAAGAGCAGATAACTTTCCAACAAACATTCCACGATACTAGAAGAAGGTTGGTTCATAACTTTCCCTGTAAGCTGCATAATTCTTGTATAATGCAACAAAGTCGTGATTTTGCGATGAACACAGCAACATATCTTTAAAATAATATTTACAGCCAGTAAGGTTGTGTCTCCCAGCATCCACCAATATTATTTTTTTTTTTGTCTGTCTTTCTCCTGTAGCTATAGGTCATTTGCATGCATATCTTTGTTCTTTTGGATTTGTGTGCAATGGGAAAACAAATCTCAAACATGCTACACGAGCAAACCCACACATGTGCATGTGTCTCTGAAGGGTCCGCAGAGGATGTTCACATCCCTTCTTCTGGCCTCTGGCTCTCACTCACCTCATGTTGCATCAGCCTCACACTTCCTCCTGCAGGCGACTCCGAGCTCCAGCTGCCTCTAACACACACAGAGAGACACAGATTTCACGTTACATAAAGACACATCATCGTGTCCAGCTTTACTATATGGAATGTCTCGTATTTAGAGGTATAATTTAGTGCTGGGCAACGATTAATCGCATCCAAAAGAAACGTTTGTGTTAACATAATAGTGTACTGCGTATAATTATTTTGTATATATAAATACATACACATGCATGTATATATTTAAGAAATATGTGTTATTTATATATAAAAATGTTAATATTTATATATAATATAAATATATTTCTTAAATATATACATGCATGTGTGTTTATTTATATATTCAAAATAATTATACGCAGTACACACACATCTATTATGTAAACCGAAACTTTTATTTTGGATGCGATTAATCGCGATTAATCGTTGCCCAGCACTACTATAATTCCATCCAAAGCAACCTACATTTATTCAAGACACACATTTTATTAGTTTACACATTCCCTGGGAATCGAACCCATGATCTTCGCTCTGTTAGTGGCACGTTCTATTGTTTGAGCAACATTTACAGCATACAAAGGGGTTTTTCGCACCAATTTTGGCTCCCCAGAGAGTCTCTCAGGGATCAGTTATTAAAAGAACCATTTTGGTTAGACTAGACCATCTTTTTTTATAAACCTAAATTCAACATATAACAAATAATAAGTAGGGCTGTCAACCGATTAATTGCATCCAAAATAAAAGTTTGTGTTTACATAATATATGTGGGTGCACTGTGTATAATTATTTTATATATATAAATACACACACATGCTTGTATATATACTGTATATAGATGTATATATAATTTATATTATTTATAAATATTTTAAATATAAATGATATTTTTTTTCTTAAATATACATGCATGTGTGTATTTTTATATATATATATATATATATATATATATATATATATATATATATATACAAAATAATTATACACAGTGCACCCACATATATTATATAAACACAAACTTTTATTTTGGATGCGATTAATCGCGATTAATCGTTTGACAGTACACTATCTATAATACACTATCTATTCCACTTTACTGCATTCTTTCCTTATGTGCGTTCATCCAGCCAAGAGGTCATGCTGTGACATATTGATCTTCTATTGCTCACACATGTTCATGTGATATGAATTCGCCGGTCAGAGTTCACTAAACTTTAGAATGCGGCGAATTTCTGAAAAGTTCAAAAATTCAAAACTGTGTTTCCGCTTTCCAGAGTTCGCATAATAGAAGTCAATAGATTGGAAAGTGAAGTGCATCCGAAATTTTTTATTTGTATTTTTTTAAATCTACATTTGCCAACATTTCTAGCCAAAGCAACCTAAATGTATTGTTCACACATTGCCTAGGAGTGGGAATCGAACCACCTCCACGTTGTTAGTGACACATACTATAGTTTGAGCTATACATTTGCACCATACACTCTCAAAAATGAAGTTTTCTTTTCGCTGCAAACTTTTTTTCCACTATAAAGAACCTGGAAGGCTTCCATGGATTTTAAAGGTTCTTCATGGAACCATCAATGCCAATAGTAAAGCAGAACACTTTTTATTTTATGCATTAACTTTTAATGGACAGTAGTATTTGGATGAAGTCAAAAAGAAAGGATAAAGCCCACTAGCAAAATGTGTTCACGCAATCCACAAGTGTATGAGTATCTATGTTGCATGAATGTCTTAAATGTGAATGAATAATTAACAGCGTGTCTGCCATCTATCTATTCTTCTTCTGCTTACATGGATATGACTCCCTAAAAGTGATCAAAATTCCTCTCTTTGGTATTGTTGCCCTATGAAACATTGAACATGTTTGAAATGTGTGCACGGAGAATTAATTATGATTTGCATGCACTTAAATATTGGTCATATTTGTTATCACTGCACATCTTCATCCATATGGTCTTTTGAAGTAGTTGATACATGCAACGTCGAAACAAAACACAAGATGCCAAGCGTTGATCGGAAGCGATTCTCCTGAGGATCTCCATGCGGTGTGATTACCACCAATCATACGCTGGAGCTCAGGGTGCTAAACCAATGAAAATGGTGCTAATTAGAAAATTGGTATTCATGGTAACGGGCAGCAATTGTGATGTGACATATGCAAAGCACGCGACGTGTGTGTACGTGTGCATGTGTGTGTGTGTGCCAGCAGACATTTTGGGATTGCCCTCTCAGTCTCCACTGCCAAAGTCATAAGATGGTGGCAAACAGGAGGCATCGCTTCCACGGTGGACAATGACGTTTAGAGATGCCCATGAACCGCTGACGGTTAATCAGAAGGGTTGTATGTCATATATTGTCTCAGAATTCATTCAACATCATGTAAATCAGTGCAGAAGCAATTATATTAGATTCCCTGGTCAATCTTTGTTTTAGCATAATACAGAAATATTGTCTTTTTTTAAAGGACAGTCCGTTTGCAGTCAAAAAGTCGACTCTGTTTTATTTTGTCTTGCTATCAATGCATGCATGCGGCTCCATCAAAGCCTCACAGCAAATTAGCATTTGCGTTACATTAATGAGCCGGCTCAGCATTTATGAAGTACAAAGTCATTTGCAGGTGTTGTCGAAAAATATCAGGGGATGGAAACACCGGTATAGGAAATTTAGTTCTAGTATTTGTGTAGCCCATTCTTTTATTCCACATAATCAGCTTGTTTTAGCTTGCCTGATCATCGTTTCAGCTTATGTTTATTTAATAACTGATATGGTATTAATATCCTTTAGTCTTGATGACAGATTATATTCTTATTATAAATTGCTCTCGGAAGATCTAAGATAGAAATATCAGTGTAATGAACAACACAAGGTGATTCTCATTATAGTTATTGCAGCTAGACACACTAGCACCTCATCATCTCCATGGAAACTCCAATCAGCTCAAGAGCTCATCACACATGACAGATCTGACAAAAGTGGGTGGGCACACTTTATAACTGAAGGTTGATTAGCAGATATTCTTGTGATTTTTTTTTTTTTCTCTCTTTGGTAAATCAATATTTCAGTGACATTTGACCTTATTTCATTTGGATATTATTTAACAAAAGTCATTTTATATCCTTCCCACCCCAAAATTATAAATAATACTAATTACCTAAAATATGGGATCAATTTTATTTACTTTCAAAATGCATTTTTTTTTTTAAATCATCTCTTTTAAATTTTATACTTTGTCCAGACAAATGTTTTTACTGGTGTAAAATACATTGACATCTTCTTTCTGAGCTCCAGTGTTCAGTCTGACCCCAGCGCTGACCTGTCTGACCTGAAGTTTCAGAGTTCAAGGGTCAGCATGTGCTTTTGGGTCAAATTCAAGTTCATTCTGACCATCAAAACTGATTCCATGTGCCAAAATACACAATACAGTAACATATCTGGTATAAAACACTTGCACCTGTAAACACCAAGGGCTGTGTGAGAGAAGGGGGACGATGGCATTTGTCTAATAAAATAACGTTTCTAATTAATATCGCTCCCTTACTAATTTTATTATGCAGTAAACAAATACTAAAAAACTAGCACAAAACACTCAGATAAGACAAATATTAAAAAGTAACTTTTTAATTAAAATCCCCCCAAAAAAGTGATGGTTTACACAGGAAATTCTGTAAATGCTACTTCAGTAATTGTACTGAAAAAGACCATTTTATATTTTAGCTTTGGTAAGTAATTCATACTTTTTAATAAAAAATAGCATATTTTGTCTTATTTTAGTTTTATGTTTATAAACTGTAAAAAAATATTTTTATGATTTGTTATCACAGCATTTTTGTCTTTTGTCAAATTAACTTCAATCATTTATGTTGTTCATATAACATAATATTTTGAGTTTCTGATGATTAGTTAAACCAACATTTTTTACCACTGTAAAAATATTTTCATGATTTGTAATCACAGCATTTTTTCTTTTGTCAAATCAACTTAAATAATTTATGTAGTTCAGATAACATAATATTTTGAGTTTCTGATGCTTAAATCAATCTCCTTCATTGTATTAACTCAATTTTTCCAGTTCAATGAACTTAAAATTTTAAGTCAAACAGGTTACTTCATTTTTTAGGTTAAACCAACAATATTTTTTACAGTGTTATACATTTTTGATTACGTTTAAGATCAAAATTACTAACCATTTCTACAGTATACGCCAATAAAGATAAAAAACAATATTAAATTAAAGATATTGAATAAATATAAAAATGCAAGTTTTTATAAGGTGAAGTTTAGGTTTTGAATACAGAAAATATATTTTGCTTATAAAAACAAAAGAAGTCAATCTAAAGTGAAGAAAATCATGGTAATATTTTTTTGTACAAGATACTTTAATATGTGGCCAGCTGCTTAATGTGTGTGTGTCTGACTCTAAATCAGTTGTCAGCTCTTGGGGCCTCTACATTGGCCTATCGTGGATACTTTACGAGTTGATTGGTGTGTGTATGTCTAAGTACAGCATCCCGTTACACATTCCCGTCACACACAGGCTCTCCAGCATCCTCCATTCACCCCAGCTCTGCTGTTCCACCCTCCACAGAGATGCAGATGAGCAGGGTGCACTTGGACCCCCCACTCCCCCCTCACAGGGCTGTCTGTCATATTCTGCCCCAGACAAGACATTGCCCACTTGCCCTCGAGCGTGGGAATGGGGGTCCACGGGCGTTCACATCATCTCCCCCACGTGCGCTCGACCGCATCAATTAAGGATGAGTTTCTATGCCAATCCATCCCCATTCCTTCCTCCATCCCATTATGTCCCAATTATTTCATTTGAGGAGCTTGAATAAGTCCAGAGTCAACGATACTGGGACGCACGTGGGTTCCATTGAGCTGACAACCACAACAAACTTACGCCTTTGTCTTGCTTGTCTCCTATGTGCTTTGCATTCATCCTTGTATCCAAAAGCTTTATAAATATTCCTATATGATGTGCACGATCAACGAATCACCCTGAAGCGTCTGCACGAGCAAAAACACACGGAACGCCTATATTTCGTCATTGCACACAGCTAAAGTAAGCGATCTATATTTAATGCTCCACGCTGAGATGCTCATAGAAGCGGTCCTTACTTTCGGTTATCTAGCTTTATGACGACCAGCACACTCATACAGCTAGATAACCAAAGATAACAACACGCCTCCAACGTATGATGCGTCGCACCACAAGTGCAAAAAGACCCATTTGCCACAATTACTCGCAAGTCACTCGATGCGAGTGATTAGTTTCATGCAAAAAAGAAGGAAAAAAAATCCCGAGAAAGTTCCTCGCAGCCTGCCTGCCTGCTGTCCTTCTAAATGAGGTCGATCCAATCCAACTTGGCTCCCGCGCGTAATTGTAGAACTTCTTAATTCTTGACTCGAACGATGAAGGTAAATCTACAAGACGCGAGCCTGCTATACGTCCATCCATAGCAGCGAGGACGCTTTTATTCCAAGCGGCGCTCGGCTTGGCTGGATTTACAGTGCGGTACGCATGAAATCCTGCGTATCCATGCAAGAGAATAAACGGGCACGCAGCAAAAAACGCAAGGCATAAAGGCAGCATCGGGCACAGAGCGAGAGCTGTAGAGTAAAACACATGCGTACTTGGGTTTGGGCTTCAAATATCACTCTCGTAACATGCGCAAAACGCGCGCAGGTTTGATCCGGAGGCATTTTCGCTCCTCTTGCTCAGGGTAACATCATGACGTGCTTATGGCACACGGATGACGTGCTCACGGATGACAGGACTGACGCACTCATCTCTAGAGCCCAAAATGCGCACAAAGCTCGTGAGGTCAGAGGTCTCGAGGTCACGGCGAATTTAAATGTCCAGTTGGAGACGCACGCGGCGGCGCGCACCATTTTTGCAGTGTGCAGTTATTCATATAGAAATTAATCATGGCTTAGGGCAAAAAAGGCCACAAGGTGCCTAATTCCTCAGATTTTCTAACATCTTATATATTTCTAGGACATATTCTTTTATTAGTAAATAAATATTTGCATGCATAAAAGTAAAACGCCTGGTAGCCTACTGTTTGTAGACCCTCATCTTTTCCGTTGTGCAAGATGTCAGTGGTTTAGTTTTAGTTATGAAACTCCTATAGACAGTTTGCATCAGAAACTGCTCGCGCGACATCTTTTTTAAGGCATGCACTGCAATTATGAATTTTAATTAATAATTGTGAGCGGAATACGTGTCTTTTACATTTTAGATCTGCTTAAACAGGCCTGTAAACAGATCAACATTGTACAAATATCCTCATGAATTCTTTTCAAGGAAATATTCGCTCCTCAATTCGTTTCTGCAGCAGCAGGAGATTAAAATGATCCCATCGTACATGTAATATTTAGGCTAACAAAAATATCATCACTGGAAGGATGCACAAAATTATCTAACCGTTATTCCACCACTAACTGACGCGTGTAAATATTTAGAAATACATTTTTAACCGGTACACATTTATTTAGCCTATTCATTTCAGTGCGAGCATACAAACACGCGTTTTGATTCCCCCCCCCCCCCCCCTCTGAGAACCTAATAGAAAGCACAGATGCATTTGTAAAGATTACCTCAGACATCTAAATGAGAGAAAATAAAGCCTTGAAAGCATCTATTCTCTCTCAATAGAACAAGGTTTGCTTGATTTTAAAGGCTTCAAAATTACTCAAATAATCAGATGGTAAATTCTTAAAACCAATGAAATATTATGCAAATATAATGTAATGTTATCTCATATTTAACATGAGCTCTTAATTTAACCACCCTGAAACAATTAACCACTTCGAGTGTCCAGCGTGACGTCACACTGCGAGGACAATTAACACTTATTAATCTGTTCATCTGCTCAACAGACAGTGACGTGCAGGTCAAAGTGTGTGTGACGACTTTACGACACTTTACAATAAGGTTTCTTTGGTTAGTTAACTAATTTGGTGAACATGAACTAAGGATGAGCAATATTGTACAGCATTTATCAATGTTAGTTCATGTTCAATCCAACATTTACTACATTATTGAAATCAAAAGTTGCATTTGTTAACATTAGTTCATGCACTGTGAACTAACATGAACAAACAATGAACAGCTGGATTTTTATTAACTGACATTTAGATTAAATTGTTATTTTTACATTAATGTTAACAACTGAGACCTAATTGCACATATATATAGTACGCATATAATTCATAAGAAAATAGTTGCCAAACAAAATTTCATTATATTATAAAATAATCGAACATTTAGCATTTTTCAATTTATCAACAATTTTGCATTTTTTAAAGGACAAGAAAACCTATTAGGCCTAGTTTTTTCTTTTATGAATAATGCAATAATTCTACACAATAGCTATTAAAGCTACAGATTTCACGTGGCCTGTTTTAAAGCATAAAGTAGGCTACTTACATTCTCCTTGAACTCCCCATGGCACCAAAAAAAAAAAAAAAAAGGAAAAAAAGCGGTCATCTGGATGTGAAATGCGGATAAACGAACATCCTCGATTAGAAATCACATCCTCGAAATCCTTCTACGAGCAGTTTGCTATAGAGAAGCACGAGGCGCCGTCGTCTGTCACGATCTTAGTCCATCCTCAGGATGAGAAGGTGTGAGGGAAGAGCAGAACTTCATCACATGGCTTCCTGCGCGCGAGAGCGAATGGAAAGTGCAGCGCGAGCCCTGCAACTTTGGGTGGGCTTGAAAGGGGTGGGTGGGGGGCAATTTATGACCCACCCCTTCTACCTCTGCATTATACGTGCGATGAAATTAATATTTTATTCAATTGCCCAAATTTGCTCAGATTTCGCTGTATGGGTTTATTTCGCACGAGGTAGAAAATGTCAAAGTGACGTGACCAGGTGTGACTTACCTGAATCCTCACGGGTGGAAAGGACGGTATTTCGTTTCCCAACATTTCTTCATCCTAAAATGTTGTTTTTAATGCGTACCCATTGATACATTCTACATTTGGGATAATTTCCCTTTCTTTAAGAGTGCCATTTTCTTCTAAATATTATTTAGGTCTTATTATTTTTCCTATTACTATTAAATATTTGTATTATTTTGACAGTCATTTGATGACTGGAGGGGGGCACGTTCAATGACGTCGTCTTGTTTGTTACGCGCAGCCATATTTGGATACACCGAGGAAATTAGTGATGCTCAATATGCAAATCAAGCCATAATGACTAGGCTACACCATAGAGGCGAAACAATGTCTCGTGCTTAAATAAAATCGTAATTTTCTTGGAGGGATCTTGATCTACGAGTTGATTTCTTAAGCAAGCAGATATTCTGGATGTTAATGTCGCTGGAGGAATAAATGGGAGCACGTGAGAAATGATCGCCTGTAATAATAATCAGCTGCTCGATGAGTCTTTGTGTTTGCTCTACAGAAGCTCGTTTTCTTTGAGAATTTCAAAGCACCTCAAAGTTGTTGTTTTTTCTTTCTTTCTTCAGCAGGTGAGTTTTTTTTTTATTAGCTGTTTAATATATATAGGCTACAATATTTTTTTTAAGTCAATTCAAATTAAAGAGAATTTTTGTTTGGATTATTATTTATTTTTTAGGAGAACAGCTGAGTTTTGTGCATTTTAGATGCTGACGTTCATTGCAACCAAATTATTTGTTTGTAGATTTATAAATTAAGACTTTTAGGACTCAACTGGTTTAAACGCACAAGATAACTATAGCCTAAATAACAAAAATCCCAAACTTACATTTTATTTTTAAAGCTATTGATTCGAATGGACATGATCCAGCAGCTTCAGGCGTCATATGTTTCCATCTGATGTCTTGAGTTCATGCGGATTGTTATGTTCAGTTCGCATATACAGTACGTCTCAGTTTGTCACGGGAAGACGAGAGAAAATCGCAAACATCTCCTATTTGGCCCATATTTTCCTAAAACAAAGAAACACTGCAAAATTATGTCATTATTGACCTTTTTTTTAGTACGTTCATGGAGATAAAGGGGAAGGAAATAGCAGGATAACACACACTCTCTCTCTCCCACACACACACACACACACAGAGAGAGAGAGAGTCGCAGCCTACACACACTCACAGTGGCTTTGTTCATATTAAAACCAACAATTACAGATAAAATGTCCTCTTTAAAACGTAGACTGTGATTATATCTTATTTCCAATGAATATCTTTGTAGTCTTTTATAAACTCGAATAAATCTCATTGATCATAGTGGTAATAATTGCGGATGTGAAATCTCAGAGTGCTTTTATTTATTTAAAATAGTCTACAGTAGCCTATATTTTTAAATGTATTTATTACTAGTTCTTGCATTTTACTGTAGGTTATTATAGCCTACATTATCCCAGACTTGAGCTTAGGCTATGTGTTTCGACAGTTCTGTCAGTTCTCCGTGAACGCGTGTGTTATTGCACTACAGTGACACCTGGCGACAGTCCGACAGCAGCTCCTCATCGGGGGATTCATCAACCAGAATCATATTGCGTCTATATGATCGTTCCTATAGTCTACAATGATGCAGTTCTTTCATTTAGCGCAGTTTTCAGACAGGTAGAAGCTTATTTTTCACCGTAAATTAAAGTGCAGCTGAATAGGCCTATCTGAAGCTTCGGTTCTTTAGACATAAACTGAAGATGTTGCACCAGCTGAACAACAAATTATCTATCTATCTATCTATCTATCTATCTATCTATCTATCTATCTATCTATCTATCTATCTATCTATCTATCTATCTATCTATCTATCTATCTATCTATCTATCTATCTATCTATCTATCTATCTAATGCTGTTTAACGCTTTAAATCTAATTTATGGTATACTGCATATTTATGTAGCTATGTAGGCTATCTATCTGATATTCTCAAAATAAAGATTATAGAAGCCATTATTGACTGTAAATTTGAGCATGTTTTACTGCGTGTTTAAGGAATTGTAGTTTGGTTTGTTGTTTTTCAATTGTAATGGAATAAATACATTCAAAGTCACGAACGTATATCCGTTTAATTAATACTGATAGCTTCATAAAAATAATATCCTCGTCCTGTCGATATGGTTTTCAACATTTCAGCTCACGCGTAGGCTACAGTGTGATAACTAATTTCGTCGACTTTAATTTCACGGAAGATTTGGGTGTATTCTGCTCTTATAAACTGAGATGTCGATATAGTCTATTTCTAAACGCGACTGAAATGTGGAACATTATGAGGAAAGAATATGATTCCGCTGTTGTTATATAATGCAAACAAACACGATATTTTACTGCTTCAAATGCAAAAAACATATTTTCACGTGACAAGTCGCAAATGTATTTAGAATCAAACATTCTTGAAAGAATTCTAATAGATTTAAGCGTAACTTCTGCCCTGCTTTTTTCTTATTTTCTGCTCTTATATGAATTGCTTATCACGACACGATTAAATCGTTAAAAGTGTTGGATGTCATTTCCAGCCTTACAACTAAAGATGATCATCAGTCTAGTCTAAGACGTGAGCATAAATGACTTTGCAAAATGATTTTAAGGTAGCCTATATTTTGCTATGAATAAAGGCATGAATTTCTCCATCAAACAACCCCTAAAAGATCACATACCAGCTTACCTTACACTCATTTCAACCATGCGAGCCTGTAATTTCCAAAGTGTGTTTTCTGTAAATATTTCATAAGCAGTTTACTGTAGACTTATGTTTTAAATATGAAGTTGAAGATCTCAGTTTAGGCTGTGGAATGAGAATGAACTCACAGTGGTCTGAGGATTTGAGCCACGATGGTTTAAATCACAGTTTATGGCTTTTAGTTCTTTGTCAAGTCAACTTCTTCAGTTGCTGTTGATTACACCAATCCTTCATTGTAACTATTTTTTTATTATTATTATTATTTCAATGAACTAGATTTTTTAAGGCAACCAGATGACACTTTTTAAGTTAAACCAACAATATAAAAAAATATTTGAGTAATAAATTATGACATATTTTTACATTGCTTTAACTCAACAAAATAAGTTAAGCACATTTTTTTTAAGTTATACAAGATTCAACTATTTTTAAATGAACTTAAACATCCAAGTTGATTGTACTTAATTTAAGGCAGTAACTTTTTTTACAGTTAGAAATGTGTCTGTAAAATGTCATACAGCAGTGTTTTATGTAATGAGTAATGCATCAGTTTTTAAGATTTTTAAATGTACACAGCCAAAAAATATACAAATTCTGGGTGGTCTTTCATCAAAACTCTAGTTTTGCATCATAATCTGCAAAAACATTAGACAAATGGTCTGTACTGATCAAAACAACCTGATGAATTAAAGAAACAAGCAAGCAAAAAAATAATAATAATTGAAATAGTTTATATGGCTTTATTTTTGGAGCTCACACAGCTTTACCTCTCTGTTCAACATCGGCAAAGCTTGAAATCACATTCTGACTCATGTGGTCAACAGGTAGCAACAAATGCTCTGCATTTTTATGAAAATATAAGCAAAATGTATTGTGCATCTCTTCCACCGGGGACAGGCAATACATGGCCCAGAGAACTTGAACGTTGTTAACACGGCTCTGAAATATTAACAACATTTACAAGAGAATTTGTGTGTTTGGAACACTTCCCGATCCCGTTCCTCAGCCCTGGGCCCGTGTAGTCTTAAAATGGTGCGTGATGGCTTTCTCGATCACTCCGACAATCGCGAATAAACCTGCAAATCCTGGCAGGTCCGTTTACCCAAAAGCCTCATCGTTCTCTATTTACATAAATACGTTGAACCTGCAACACAACAACGTCTGTGATAACATACATTTGCAAGTTAGTGTGCATTGACGTGAGCGTGAAGGCCCCGAAAATTACTTGTACAAGCCCTGAGACACGTCAATGCCTCCTTTAATAGTTTAATTATGCATAATATATTACTGAAACTAAAAAGTAGCTTTACCAAACAAGAGTACCAGACTTCTCTTTTTAATCCTGTATGCTTGTATACATACATACACACGTATGTAAAATTACATGTATAGATTTTTTATTTATTTTTTTGTCGTTTTCCCCACACGTGGCACAAGCGATGCATGTCCCTTGCCCCCAACCCCAAATCACAAACACGCCCTCCCTCCCCCCGTTTATCTTATATATATATCAATTTTAATACTTGATGTAGCACTCACACTCCGCAGAAACAAATATAATAATACTAAAGCGAACTCTCCGGACGGAGAAGCGGGATCACGAGGCCCAGCCCTCGGACAGACGCATGCGCTTGACGGAGGGGCTCTGCCGCTCGTCCTGAGAGGGTCTCAGCAGTCCCAGGGGCGAGTGGAAGTCGGAGCGGTGTTCCTCGCGGTCGCTGCCCTCGTACGAGCTGCCGCAGCTGCTCAGGCTGTCCACCGGGGAGCGTCCCGAGTCCTGACGCAGGTGACCCTGCTGCTGGGGCAGGGGAGGGGGCAGGGGCTGGGCGTAGCCCCCCGGGGTGCCTCCCGCGCGGTCCCGGGGAGGAGACACGGGTTCCGACTTGATGTGCAGGCTCTGATTGGACGGCAGCGAGAGGGTGGAGCTCTGACATAACTGTGTGCTGCCGCAGTTCCTGTGGGGACAGAGAGACACGCCGAGGGAATAAAAAATAGATGTAGTCACAATACAGGTTTTGACCGTTTGAGGATATAAATGAATTTTCCAAACATTTTAGAGATTAATGCAGACTGTCACTTTTCGAGGCTGATGTTTTAATGCGTCAAAAATCGAGTCTAAAAATCTGAGATTACATTTTTATGACATATAGTATATTTTATTATACTATATTAATTCATTTATTTATTATATTAAATATAGAATCCCAGATTCCCAGTGAAATTTAAGTGAAAAAAAAAACATTTCTGATATTATATTTTAGTGTTATATTTTGGTATTTTAATTTAAAAATTTGAATTCCAAAAATTAAAAAATACAGATTCCTAGGAAAACGGTTAGGTACAAAATTTAAACTGAAAACGTAAAAAGTTGATATTATTTTAAATATTATATTAAATATAAATATTATATTAAATATCAAATTCCAGATTCCCAGCAAAATAATTTAGGTTAAAAAAACATGAATTTAAAAATGTATTATATTATAATTCCAATAAAATTCAGATTCCTAGGAAAACAATTGAAGTAAAAGTATATTAGTATACAATTTAAAGTATTTTAAATCATATCATACTACATTATATTATTAGTTTGACATTTTTAATTACATTTAAAATCGCAGATCACCAGCAAAACAATTTCAATGAAAAGTTAAAACGAAAAAAATACCATGAATTCGACAATGTATATTATTATATTATATTATATTATATTATATTATATTATGTTATATTATGTTATATTATATTATATTATATTCACATTTGTAACTTAAAATGTTGAATTTTAAATAAGAATAAAATTGAATTTTTTTGGATCCCACTGTATTTCTAGCCCTTATAACACTGCACATGCCCACAGTGATGTGTCTGTGGTTATAGTGAGTGTTACAGTGTGTTTTGGGTGCACAAGTCAGGGGTGAAGATGCTCACCCTAGATGTCCTAGACCAGAATGCTGCATGTTTTGCTGCCAGCCGGTCATGGAACCCAGATGAAGAGAAGTCGAGCTGTTAAAACCAGTCAGAGAGGACAGGTCTGCACTGCTGAGAGAATATTCTAGAAGGGAAGAGAAAGATCTCTGTTCAACACACCGTGAATAGACTGTACTGAATCTCCTGCTTACTGCAACAGGAAGACGCTGAAAGAATATTGAGTCAATGGCGCCACCTGGTGGTGAACCTCTTCAAACATTTGAAACAATTTGTATATACAGTATACTATCGTTTTTCATTTTATTTTAAAGAAATTCATTTTATTCATCAAGGATGACTTACATTGATCAAAAGTGACATTTATAGAGTTACAAAAGATTTCTATTTCAAAAAAAGGCTAACAAAAGTTAATAATAATATTTCATAATATTACTTGATTAGAATTCAAATAAACGCACATTTGGTGATCACAAGAGACTTTTTTTCAAAAATATTTAAAAATCGTATTGAACTTTTTAATAGTAGTGTATAATACAGTATATATATATATATATATATATATATATATATATATATAATATGATAAATTAAATAATACATAATAAAATATAGTATATTAATATATAATAATATAGTAATGTAATGTCATCAACATATTATATTATATTATATAAAACAATTAATATAATATATTCTAAAATAATATATAATAATGTTTCGCAATAACAATAATATAATGCTGTTTATATTATATTATGTGAGCAGCACTCACCTGTACCGTATGAGGTAGAGAGGGCTGATGGGTAACCGCCCATCCCCTGTCCTGGTAGAGTGGGCGTGGCTACAGACACCACTGGTGTGCTCAGCGATTGGGCGGACTGAGAGTTGTTTATTCTCTGGTTCTGTGGGAAAGAAATATGATATTTAAAACAACAGCATCAGAATTCAATTGCGCAGGACAAACAGTAAATGTGCTCATCATCATATCTGCTCTGTCTAACTGCTTAATAGATATATTGATATTTCTAGATACATGATATGACCAATAACAGGTAATCACCCTGCAATCATCTCACATCCAGCCATCACTGCCGGAGTTTCCCTGTTGCTATGGGAACAGCTAAAGCAGTCCCCTTGGCAACAGAGGAATGAGACTGGTTTGTTTCAGTGTGCATTTGACAAAACTTTGTCTGTGCTCTGTTTGACGGTTAAGCGTGTGCAATGATGCTTACCAGCAACATGTCAACATCCTCCGACTGGTGAGCAGTTAAAAGAACACAGTTCCAATTAGTTCTAGTGAAACTGAAGGAACAGATATATTTGATGGTCTGAACTGGTTTTATATGGGCAATGCCGGAATCCTCATTGCAACTGAACTTATAGGCCAGTGATCATATTTTTGTATGCGTGTGGTGATGTGAACTCACGATGGAGGGCATGGTGTTCTTGGATCCGGGGGGGATCAGGACGCGCAGGTCCGGCTTGCGGTTGCTCATGTTCATGCTCATGGACGGAGGAGACTTGGCCTGCATGTTCTTACTCATGTTCCCCGGAGAGACCAGCAGACCAGGGGAGTTGCGGTGGTTTCCATACCCGTTTCCTATGGGACAGTGAAAGAGGATGAGTCAGTCTAACAACAATGACCACACAGCACACTTTCACAATACTGGAATACAGCAACTGCAAAACATGACGTCACAAACACAATATAGAAGTATCAAAACAATGATGGAGATGCCCTGGATTTCTTCTTCATCAATTATAGACCCTTTCACAAGATGTAAACAGCACTGGTCCAGAAGCACTTCCTGTTTCAGTTTGTAACTGTTTTCTTTATTTCACATGTAAAGAAAACATCTTAAAGATGTTTGTTTTAACTTTTTGATTCAGTTTTATATGTTCTGTTGGTTGTATTTTATCCCAGCTTTTATGTAGTGTTAAAAAACTGAAACAGGAAGTGCTTCTGGACCAGTGTTGTTTACATCTTGTGAAATGGTCTATACTATAGAAAAAATAAATACAAGTTAAACAAAGCTTTAAAATGTCAAGGAAGTATGACTGTGTGTCCCCACATTTGCATCGTTTATCATTTAATCACATTTCAAAGCACATTTTGTCTAAATACTTTATAATCAATTTATTTTATAATAACATTAAAACAATACTTATACTACTACTAATTGTTATTATAACAGTTACAACCTTTTTCTGCATTGTTTACTAATTTTCTGGATTATTTTATAATAATAATAATCTTTTACATAAATAATTATACAATATAAATGTAAAACTTAATTTTAATTTTATTTTTGAAGGTGCCGCTTTTGTGATGTTTATGGAAGCTTTATTAAAACATAAAAATGTATCTCACAATTCTGACTTGGATATTATAACTCACAATTGTCCGAAAAAAAAAGTCACAAATATCTTTAACATTTTTTTTTATTCCATGGCAGAAACAATATCTTTAAATGATCTAAGAGAGTTGAGAGAGATCATTCAGGAGAGAGTTGTTGTCAACGCTGGCCCGCGACTTTTAATAATAAACTCGCTTTGCTACTGAAACGCTGCTTCGCTGTTTTAAGTAGCCTATATTTTAAGTAATTTAACTCACAGCTTCACTGTTAGTAGAGAGAGAGACAGACACAAGTAATTCCAACGCATTCTCATCCTAGGGCGTCATATAGTGACGCTTTTGAAATTTTGTCTAAATCCAACACACATGGCACCCTTTAGCGTGATTTAGCTTTGTTTGGTTTAGCGTAGTCTGGGTTTCCCCATGCTGCCTTCCCGCAGCGCGATTTTATTCACGCTGAAAGGCAGTCTGGATACCATGGCCAGATTTTCGCCTCATTTAGGGAATCAATCACACAACGGGGAGGGTGTGATTGGTGTGAAGACGATGACGACAAACACCGAAGCAGTTTGTTTATATCTTCAACATGGCAGCAGACTTTTGATGCAGCCTTAGATATTGTTCTAAGTAGAGCCAGACCGATATATCGGCAGGCCGATATTATCGGCTGATATTAGGCATTTTCTAAAATATCGGTATCGGCAGTTATAATGGCCGATAAATAAATATTTCAAAAATAAAATAAAAACGGACGAAACACGCTTCAACCATGTCATGAGTGTTAGAGTTGTATAGTTTGTCCACCAGAGGGCACTCTACACCGTGCCTGTTGGCAACACTTGTGTATAACGCGCCACACATCCTGCAACCTGCTGATCCAGCCAGAATCGGGCAGAGAGAACCAGTTATGCATTATCATGTGCGTTTCTGAAATAAAAAAAAAATAATAATAATATCGGCCGATATATCGGAATATCGGATTTTAAAAACAAAAAAAAATATTTGTATCGGTATCGCCTTCAAAATCCTTTATCAGTCGGGCTCTAGTTTTAAGTATTTTAGAATGCAAGTTTATTCTGAAAAAAGAGCAGCTTTTGGCGTTAAAATTCGAGACCCCATTCGTTATTGTTTTCTCGCCATTAATCGCCCTAATGGAGGACCAGTACAGGAGGCGGTCAACCTTGGAATATCTGCCGCTCAGCTGTGTCCCGAGAAAGAAAATGCGATAAAGAATTGTCAATACCAGCTTCTTTACGGCAGTCCCGAGGCCTGGATGAGCGCGAAGTGGCAAGAGTTGTATAGTAACCAGCTAGGCATCGTCGTTGACGAAGTCCATTTAACTTATAAATGGTGAGTGGTATTTATTAAAATCATAATGTCATTATGCCTGTAGACTACCTACTGTGGTTGTCACAGTGCCACTAAGTTGTGTTGCTTTTCAATATCAATACACAGCTACCGCTTTAGTAGCATAACTTTCAGCTGTGCACACGTACCCAATTGTTGTTGTTGACACTTTAGTCAAATTAAAGGTGGAATACCTAAGATTTTTGCATTCAAATATCCCAAAATCACAAGGCTAGTGTTATATATTTAGTTATGATGATAACTCACAATATTCCAAATGTTTCAAACAATGTTTAAATCGGGAGAAAATTGAGATTTTAACCAAGGAAACAGGGCGTATGAGCAGGGGTGAGCTGGGAGTCAATCGCGTCATATCCGCTTACCTCGGTTTCCGCTCGTACTACGTGTAGTCCTGGACAAATGCGGTAGTTGTAGTTGTGCGTTAGCGTCTATTAAGCAACAAACGTAAGCTTGTTTCGCGCATTTGTTATGGAATGGAGCACAATTGTTCTTTTCAATTATTCTCGGAATGTGAACTGTTGGCTGTAAAAGGGGGTCACACACCGGACGAGAAGCGCCGCGCCACGTTTAGGACAACTCCACAGTAACGTTATCGAACACCGGACGCGCACTTTCTAATCAGTGTATGGCCAGCAATATTGTTATGTTTAATGACATGAAATGAAGATAATGTCTGTTCTATGTTATGATTGTACTGTACAATTAAATACAATCGTTGCTGAGTTTGCATTCTGAAAACTTTACCTCAGATCATCCGTTCACTGAATGAATTGAGAATCTCACCTGAAAAATCTAATAATAACAAGTCAGGATCCATTAGCAACGATTTGAGACAAAAATAATTAAAATTTTATATAAAACTATGTAAATGGCGCTCTGTGGCGCAGCAGGATTTTGAACACGGTCCTGAGGCATTGTTGCTGGACGCCGCGGACAGACGCCGAATGGCGCTGCCGGTATGTGTAACGTTACACTTATAGATAATAATGTTTTCGAATTTTAAAGATGTGGCGCGACGCGGCGCTGCAGCTTCTCGTCCGGTGTGCGACCCCCTTAACGTTCATTTTGTGAAACTGTAGCTGTGGTTGAATACTTACACGACATGAAAAGATGTGTCAAATGTACATTAAATTGATTTTTTATTTTTATAAAGTTACCAAGGAGGACCAGCAACGTCAACTCCTTGCAAGAGACCTGCCCCTTCAAACCCTCTCCACCATAGCTTTGGCCAGTGACTCGTACAGTAACTCATTTACTTTTAAACCTGACTTTTCTTGCGCGTTTTTTTCAGTAAACAATTTCTAATGCAAATAACAACGTCAACATCTATGTTAAACTGTACTTAAGACTTGTGTTTTTCTAATTGAAACGATTGGCTATGAGCTACGTACGTACAGGCGCATTTGATAGACATTCTTAGCACCCAATAAACGGCGCGGGCATTCGTAAACCACGCCTCAAATACGGGAAAATGAACATGTGGTTCCCAGACCCAAATCTCAAGGAGAATTGGGTCTGGTGTTAGCCAGGCTACCATATGCGTTGGATGTAGACGAAATGTCAAAAGCGTCAGTATATGACACCTTGGGATGAGAACGGGCTGGTAATTCACACGCACATCTCTCTCCCTCTCTCTCTCTCGATAGGCTAATTCAATCAAATAAATGTAACCTTAATGCACTACTTTATCTCTGTGTCTGATTCAAAGTGAGCAGAACACTATATCTAACATCATTTAAACACTTCCGATCAAATTTAGCACTAAAATATCAGTGACAGCTTCAACGCTTCTCGTCTGGTGATTCTTTGCTAGCTGTGGATTATCCTTTCTATTTCCAAGTCACTTTTCTCTACTTGGAAAAAAAAGATTTAAAAAATCTTTGAAAATAGTCTTTAAAAAAACTTATGAGCAACTTGTTTGAAGAGGTCAGAAAAAATTGGCAGCTGAACCTTAAAATAAATTGGTGAATCTGACGGCTGTCACAGTTTTTGATAAATCGGTCTAAAAAAAAAAAAAAGTCTTTTCATGGATATTTTATGTTTCCACATGCTCTCTAAGAAGTCAGCTACGATATTAGTTCTGTGGTCTTTTTGAAGATGCTGTCACTAAATTGTTGCCATCTGTCACAATAACGCCACAGAACTATGGGAAAAGTGGAATATATCGAAGAAAAAAAATGGAAAACGTCAAAAGTGGAGCAGCCATCTTTCCAAAAGTGTACTTTTTTGACATTTTCTCCTTTGTTTTGTTATTTTCTCTTAAAGACCTACATTTGCAGGAACATTTGGAGGTGTTCACCACCTTCAAAAGTCAATTTAGACTTTCCATGTTGTCAACATTTGCATTTCATCATGCTCCCGTTTTGAGTCTTCTGCACCAAAGCAGTGATGGTGTTGACAGCCAGTGAGTTTAAACCCGCTAACCGTGACAATGTGCAAAGTCCGTTTTCTTTGAGCTTCACTTCACTCTTTCACGCATGCATTGGCTCGAACGTTAGCGGCTTGTAATCTTTTTCATGAATGAACAGACTTTGAAACTACAAACGGTACATCATTTAGGCTTTTTTAGACCTTTTGTGGTGGAATCACAGCCTCAAATCTTGACATTCTATGAATATAACACGTTATGTTTCCAAACGGAGGTGTTGACGGGGTTTTTTTTTAATGAAACGGTTCTTTAAATATACTATTTAAGGCGCTTCGCCCGCAACATCCTACAGCGGTGCGCTGGGTAAATATCCGGGGAGGCACTAGCCAAGCACAAGGAAGCTTTGAATCAAACCGAGTGGCTCCGTCCGTCTAGTGAGACGGCAAACATACACGTATGGTAAATATACTGTACATCACTCTTACCAGCACTGGTGCCCACTCCGCTGCCGAGGTCTGGACCCATGAGGCCACCTGAGGATAGGACAGAGAGGACATTAAACGAGACTGACACTCCAAACACTCCTGACTGCCGCCTCCTCCAGACGGACCGTTACACATTCCAGCGTTCATTAAGATACATGCATGAAATGAAAAAACCTCCCGTCTGAAAGTCTATGCGAACCCACAAACCCCTGTTCGGCCCTATAGAGAAGATGTCACCGTCCAAGAAAAACCTTTGAAAAGTCTGCGCAGTTTCAGACGTCGCGCTCCGTGCCAAGACTCATATTTAGTTTTGCTCCTGTAATACGAAGCAACTGGTTCCAGTAGAGCCAAGGATAATGACAGGACAGACTCTGCGGTCTGAAGGACTCTGACCAGAGCACAAAATAGATCTTTTAGACAATAATAACAAGCCCACAGAAGGATTACACTTCCCACACGTATGCCACCACAGACTGTCTTTTTCTACCACTTTGTTCATTTTTCTTCCCATTACTTCCTCTGTCTTTCTATATACATTCTAAACGCACATATCTGGATGTTTCTTTTGGTACTGTGGACCTTTAGAAATTAAACTCAGATTTCATATTTATATTTCATCGAAAGCATATTATAGTTATACTTCTGTTTCATTACAACATTAAATGATTGGAAATATATATAAGTACTGGTAAATAATATTTGTGCTACCAGGCACACATTATATATATAAAAAGTGTCATAAAATATATTATTTAAAAAATATTTATATTGATTTTTATACAAATATATATGGAAAGTGTGTGTGTGTATATATATATATATATGAAGAGTTCAGATGCAAAAGCCTCTAAGTGCCATTTGAAATTTTCTTCTAGAATGATAATTTTTATCAAGCTTGTATATTTAAGTTCAGTGATTTCACTTAAATGGCAATGATAATTACCTATTAATTGTTATTTAAGTGAAATTACTGAACTTAAATATACAAGTTTGATAAAAATCATCATTAAAGAAGAAAATTTCAAATGGCATTTAGAGGCTTTTGCATCTGAACTCTTCATATATATATATATAAAATTCACAATACATTTTTTTATTTTATTGTATAAAAGTTTTATTGTATACATATAAATGTTTCAAATCATTTAACTAACTTAATAAATTATATTTTTAATTATTATTTAATAGTTTTATAGTTTACTCATTTTAAGTTAAAAATAAAATATATTATTTGAAAATATATATTTAAAACTACATAAATATACAATATATAATATGCATATATATTAGCGCTGTCAAATTGATTAATCGCATCTATTTTAATCACATGCATATATACAGCATGTGTGTGTATAAATATACACACACACACACACACACACACACGTGTATACAGTATATATATATATATATATATATATATAGGGCTGTCAAACGATTTATCGCAATTAATATACTGTATATTTAAGAAAAAAATATTATTTATGTATAAAATATTTATATTTATAATATAAATTATGTATAAATCTATATACAGTATATACATGAAAATATTTCTTGTATAAGTATGTGTGTGTATATATATAAAATAATTATACATAGTGCACCCACATATTTTATGTAAACACAAACTTTTATTTTGGATGTGATTAATCGCGATTAATCGTTTGATATCCCTAATACATACATATATATATATATATATATATATATATATATATATATATATGTATGTATATTATATATAAATATTTTATATATTAATAATATTTTTTCTTAAATATACATGCATGTGTGTGTACTTAATGTGTGTATATATATATATATATATATATATATATATATATAGATATATATAGATATATATATATGTATGTATATACACACATTAAGTATATATACATATAGTATATGAAGAGTTCAGATGCAAAAGCCTCTAAGTGCCATTTGAAATTTTGTTCTAGAATGATCATTTTTATCAAGCTTGTATATTTAAGTTCAGTAATTTCACTTAAATGACAATTAATAGGTAATCTTCATTGCCACTTAAGTGAAATTACTGAACTTTAATATACAAGCTTGATAAAAATTATCATTTTAGAAGAAAATTTCAAATGGCACTTAGAGGCTTTTGCATCTGAACTCTTCATATATTGAATGAATTCAATATATGAAACATGAATTAAAATCCCCTCTGGCGATTAACACATTTGACAGCACTAATATGTATTAGAAATATATATAAATATAACCAATAAAATATATTTTTCTCATTTCAAAAATGTTTCATTACATTTGAATAAAAAAAGAATAATAATTTGGTTAAAAATTATGATTTTTCACATTTTCAGATTAATAGTCTGGGTCTGGTAAAACAAATCATCATCTTTTATGTAAAGATCTAAATATATATCTCAGATCTAAAATCAGTATGTTTTCTTAATAATCAATCCTTGCGACATTTGAAGAAACACCCATACACATGTGCTCCGAGTACGGATAATGTGTTTTGATAAATCCTAAACTGACCGAGCTTCCTCTCGATGAAACCTAGGCCACAAACGCAAACTTTTCAAAAGGCAGAACGGGAGTTAAAAGGAAAATATGGTCATCTTTATTTGTCCCTTGAAAAACGGGAGTTCCTTTATATAAGCAGCCAAAACTCCCATAGAGACATACACTTTTTGGGGAGGGGGGGGGGGGGGGGCTCTGGGACAACCTCAGGAGTTCTGCTGAGTACACAGTGTTTATATTAACGGCCCGGCCCGGCACAGCTGAGTATGGCTGAAAGAAATATTTGAGCGTATGTAATGATCTGTGTGCTGTGTTTGAATACATGCGAGGTGTGTTTTCATAGCCTCAGTGGAGCTGTTGGTGGTCCTCAGCAGAGCTGCTTTCTAATGATGTGTAAATGAACATTATTTGAAACTGTAGTCCGGTCCGGAGTCCCCGGAAAAGCGGAGAGCCCGGTCGCGGGGTCAGTACCTGTGTTGCCTGCACTCGGGGGCCGGTGGGTCACTCCAGGGGACATGCTGTTCCTCTGAAGGGAGGGGTGGGCCAGCGGCAGCAGGTTGGGGTTCAGGGACGCTCCTGGGTGGCTGTAGATCAGGCTGTTGTGGTTGCTCACCGGGATTGAGACGGGCATGTCGTAATTAGACTGGGGGATGGCCTATAAATCCAAATGCATGGAAATCATTCAATCTTGTAAAATGTTTACATTCACAAAGATCAAAAATTAGATTTTTTTTTTTTTTTTTTTTTTGGTTGGTGGGACATCTGAAACATTTACTGCACTTACACACAGTCTCTGCCTGCTGATCATCAGGTCAATGTCCTCGTTGATTTTGCGATATTTGTCCTCAGATTCTGGACTGTGGCCTGAATCTTCAGCATCAATATCAGGACTGTCACAGCCGTTTAGACCCTTCTTCCTCAGAGTCTGAAACAAATACACAAAAACAGTCAACGTGTGAAGATATAAGCATTAAGCATACTGTCCACTAGCACAGAAAATGACTATATATATATATATATATATATACAGTGTTGGGTGTAACTAATTACTAAGTAATTAATTATTGTAATTTAATTACTTTTCCCTTGAAAATGTAAAGTAAGGGATTACTCTTCATTTATCTGTAATTTAATTACAGTTACTTCTGATGTAATTGAGGTAAATACTGTGTATAGATCAATCCGATCTCACAGCAATTCATATGCATTTTACAAGGTGTCTAAATCGTACGACCGCACTCGTACAAATTCGTATGAATTAGTCGTCTTGTAAAATATGTATAAAAAAAGTGTGAAATGTCATGAGATCAAACATAAAACAATAGTGGGTTCAACATCAAAATGTATTGTCTGATGTTAAAAAGTATGTTTTTATAATGTAACCTTCTCCTTGGTCAGTTTAAAGATAATTCATGCAATTTTATAGTATTTATTTGAAAGAATTAAAACAGATTCATGTCTATCCTTAAATTATTCAGCTGGTTGAGATTGATATGGGATTTTGAAAGTAATTAGTAATTAAAAGTAATTAAATACTTTTTAGAGAGAGTAATTAGTACAGTAATCTAATTACACTGTTGAAGAGGTAATTAGTAACTTGTAATTAATTACTTTTTTAGAGTAACTTACCCAACACTGTATATATATATATATATATATATATATATATATATATATTATGACAATACAAAAATGCAATAATATGCTTTGTGGACAATATGTATTGCGTATAGTTCACCCAAAATATAAATTACAGTGTGAGAAAAAAAATTCAGGTTTTAGTGTCAGTACATTACTGCTATATAATGTTGAATATAATTTATAATAATGCAATGGGGGAATATTTGCTAGTCCTGATAATGCCAAATGTCTTATGTTACCAGTAAAAAGTGGCCTACGTTGTTTTAAATATACTGTATATAGTCAGTTATAGAGTGCAAGCATATTCATCGAAAATAATTCTGTATTTTTTTAGCTTCAGAATCATGAATATTTGTATTCTGGTGTCACCATTGTCCTTAGCATTGGGTTACCAGCACCAAGACCAAGTTTATCCATTTACACACACAACGTAATACCAAATTTAATCAGTAGTAAATTTTTTGTTAACCGTGACGTGGGTATCGTTCCACTCCTAATATATATATATATATATATATATATATATATATAAACGTAACCATTCCACATGTATTCAATCCCCAATTTCACTTTATGAATATGGGGCATTTTCCTGTTTGACCACACGAGGGCTACATTTGAAAACAAATCCCGCTTTTCCAGCCTTTGATTCATCTGAAGAGCCTGATCCTTTCATCTGAAGCCTCTGAGAGTAGTTTGATCAAACTTAAAATGCAACTTTACAGTAATCACTTTGCTGTCATTAGCGGTGCTCGTTACGCAAAACAACTCTATCATTATTACCCATGCCAGAAGCTAGAATGTTTGATTTTTGTTTAAATGTTTTCCATGTCAGAATAAGACGCCCTCAGAGTGTTTCGTCTGTGTTTTTGTGAGTTAAATTCCGGGTAAAAACTGATCTAAAGTGACACAGAGCGGCTTGGCTTACTGTATCTTTCTGCTGGGTCGCAGAAACAATTCCACTCATTCAAGACATCTCCACCTGTCAGGGCCTTTGCACCTGTCCAACAAATCTCCTCGGCTCAAGGGGAGGGGGAGGGTCCGGAGCCGCAGCCAATCACGGCCTCAAACCCCGGGGATGGCCGTAGAAGGCTATTTTTTGCCCCAGTACCACCCAGCAGCAGCATCCCAGAAACCCTACACCAGCCGTCTGTGGGTCGCTGACACCTCCAGCGCACAAGTCCGACCCAGCTCAGTGCTTTTAGCAGCACGGCTGGATCCCAAAGCCTGACATCAGCAGACTAAACATTCAGACCGGCACGAAGCGCTCCAGACCAACAGGGGGAGGGTCGTGTTCAGCCGAGCATTCCTGTTTAGTTCATTACACACCAAAGACAGGACAACGACGACGAGAGCGGGACAGAACTTTAATGTCTCGCTTTTTTTTATCGATTAAATGGCGAACAAGTGAAGATGTTTGCTTAAAATAGTTGTTCACCCAACAAAAGAAAATGTACACACATTAAATATAAATATTACAGTTCAGTTTTAGTTTTTATTTAGTAATTCGGCAAGTTTTTTTAGTGGATAAACACACGTATCAGTTAATTGCCAAGTCTAATTTCATTTAATCTAAGCTTTTCATCTAATATTTATATTTTATATTATTTCAGCTTTCAGTTAAAGTCCCCTTGTAACGTCAACATGTGGTGTTTTTAACATGATTTAAGACAAACCATGTGCAAATTCATAAAACAACACCATTGCTGAGTATTTTGTCCATTAAACTGCGTCTCAAAAACATAGTTTGAAATCGCTGGTGTTTCTGACGTCACAAACTACCTGTAACGTGCGATCGTCAACGAGGGGATCTCTGAGCTGACGTGAGTAAGTGGAGGTGGGGCTAATTTGCATATTCATAAAACTACGTATACTAAATGAGGCAAGGGTGTAGAGTTACATTCAAGCTATTTTAAAGCACGAAGATTTTTTGTTTCAAAGAAAAGACATTTAAATATGTCATTTTGGTAATCAAAGGTGAGTTTAAGGGCTAAAATGATTGACTACAGGGGGACTTTAATGATAATAAGCTGGTGTTTTTTGTTGTTTTTTGTCAAAATATCTTGTTTTGTGTTCTGCAGAAGCTCAATATGAACTCAAATTTGTCTTCAATTTCTCCCAAGACCATATTTTCTGGCATATACCATCCAGATTCATTTTATATCTCTATATTTTTAGTGTATGCCAGCCATTTATGCATAATTTAACTTTAACAGAGAAACATCTGAGACAAAGTTACCCAAACATGGCTTAAGTGAGCATCTAAACCCATATACTTTTGCATTTTGTTGCGTTACGAAATGTCCCAAGTGAGATTCATAACAGAATTAAAGCAGCATTTCATTGCCATAAAAAGCTCTAATTTATATCCATTTTAATTTTCCAAGGACTTATAATTTGATTGATTCTAAGATCCGAAATTAGTCTGTTTGTCAATGTAAATGCCATTTTGTTGCATAAAACCTCTCCTGAAAAGATTGATGTCCCCTGCCTTTATCAATGTTTGTTGATTCATTTGCTTCAAGTAAATAAAAAATGAATTGAGCTATGCCTAAAGTTGAAGTGCGCTGTCATGAGGGCCGAGAGGAGAAGAAAGGAGAGACGCAGCCATCAGTGCCTCCTTCTGCTCCTAGTCCTCTCAACTCTATGGAGACTTGCTCCTAATTAAACCAGCGCCGCATCCCTCTCCCACACGGCATCCACAGCCCCAGTCCGTCCGCACGTAGACACGGCGTCCTATATAGCGTGCGATCCGGTAACCTTCAGCGGAGAAATGATGTTGTACGTGCACTAGCAGGTGGTAACGTGTGGAGACAGCTGACCGATGCTGTTTGTTGGCCAGCAGCTGACGAACCGACTGAGTGTGTCACGTCACCTTCAAACCTCTTCTGAGGTCCACATGGGTGGTCTCCCCTCACCTCAAACCAGGCTCATTACAATCCACAGTGTCAGGAGACTCGTTAAACAAGGGCAAAGTCTGAGAAACGGGAGTCAAACGGCACACATACCAACCCAGAGGACAATTACTCATGGGTTGCTCAATCATTGCTCAGGAGACTTTTTGGAGTTCTCATTCACATTTCCTCTCAGCTTTGCTGCTGATGTTTCTCCTCGAAGGCACGAGAAATAAAATGTGACAATTGTTGAGTTCTTAATTATGTTATTTACATTGTCTCAGATGTTTCTCAGATGTTGTAAGTTTCAGAACTGAAAACATCCTTGTTAGATAAAAAGCTTTTATTGACACCAGGCTCAGCAAATGACTTTTTTTTCAAATTGGACGGCATGAAAACGATGTCAAATGAGGTCAAAGAGGATAAAACACCAAGAAGATCAATGCCTACTTCAACAAGGCCGGTTTAGCCCCACCAACCGATTTGCGCATTGCACGCATAGCTAAATAACATAGATTCCTACCTCGTGATGACAAACCGGATCGAGCTACCAAGTAATACAGAATATTGTGCAGTGCCTGGTTGTGGAAGAAGACAGTCGCTGCATAAACTTCCTCTGGATTCCAATAGGCAGACTGATCTCATGAAGTAGCGCAATTCGTATTTCCATTTTTGGCGTGCTATCAAGACGCATAATCGCTTTTCAGCGTGTTTATGAACGCCGTTGACTTAACGTTATATAAATATATGACTTACCTCAACCCCATCCCTAAACTTAACTGTCACTGGGGTTAATGGCATTTATGACTGGAGATTTGACTGCGTGTTCAGACAAGCGGAATGACGCGAACGTTAATGGCGTAGACATACGCGGATACACGCGGATAGCTCAAAATGCGTAGAGATAACACGCCACTTGACTCGAAAGTGGCGTGTATGTTTACACAAAAGTCATGATGTCATGTTGCAATAGGACTGCATAGATAAACTTTATTTTTAATGAAGTTCCAGCTGATGAGGTAAAACATCCTCCGTCTGTTCGCTTTATTTCACAGAGGATTGTTTTGTAAACAAAACTGGATTTGCAGACCGATTAAGAGTAAAGAACGGTGCTGTGCCATCTATGTATGGGCGAATCATTCCGGTTGCCATTTTACAACATTGGACGTTTTCAGAACAATTTCCCCCACGTGCATCGACGGGTGAGTTGAAACTCATTATATTATGCAAAACTGTTATCCACTCACAGCAGTGGGCGTTTACTTCCAAGTCTTCAGTGCGAGACGCCCATAAAAACCGAGCGTTTTTCAGCTAGGCTCAAAACTAGGGTAGAAAATAGCCTATTACTTATTCATTTTGATGTTTTTGAAAGCAAAAACCAAGCAAACGTCATAAGTTGACCTCAGACAACAATATAATAAAATTTAAAAAGCCAGTTCATGACCCCTTTAAATATAAAAAAATGAAACAACTTAAGAGTGTTTTGTTAAGAGGTTGTGCTTTCATAACTCAGGAGACTAAGGATTTCTCAATTATGTTTCATTTAAGCATTAACTTCATCTCAGATGTATCTCCTCAAATGCCTAAAGATAAATAAAAAATAAACAAATTCACATTTATATTTATTCATTTAGCAGCGACTTTAATCTAACACAGTATATGTACTTTGTTATTAACATTGTCTCAGATGTTTCTTATACATTTGTATAGGATATATTCAAATGTAATGTATATTTGTAAAATATAATGTATATAAAATATATATCTAAAATATACTTTTTTTTTTTACAAAATAAATGATTCTTGGCAAAGTCAGAGTGTATAACTCGTAGGTTATTGTTTCTTAGTTTAGTGTCTCATTTAAGAATCAGATATTTCTCCTAAAATGTCATTTTACACTGTAAAACAAAGTTACTGCCTTACATAAACTTGGATGTTTAAAAATTTCAAATGAAATTACATTGACTTTTAAAAACGTATAACTTATTAAAAAACTTATTTTGATGAGTTAAAGCAATGTAAAAAAAAATGTTGACATAACTTATTGATCATATATAATTTTTTATTGTGTAGAGAAAGTTTTCATAAGTTTTTTTTTTTTTTTTTTAGAATTAATGTTCTCACTTGTCCGGTCTCATTATAAGTATCAGATGTTTCTTTAGGAGTATAAAGAGTATAAAACTAAACGAGAGAAGAGAAGTAGGAAAATCTCTAGCCACGTTGCTGTCTAGGAGAGACAATCGAAAAACATTGAAGAGACATCGTGTGTGTCTCGTCTTCCCTTTAAGGAACACGCACACACACCAAGGTGGCACTGCATTTTGCCTGTCTCCATAAACACAGACCACATCCAAGACGCCCAGAAAAAAGCAATCAAACTGAGAGCATGTGACCACAAAAAGGCAGCGTGGTTCAAGGAAACGTCGTCGTATTGTCTCGTGTGACAGTAGGGATATTCGACTAAGAACTTATTCCACCTCTTCAGATGTGCATGTGAGTGTGTCATGTATGCCTGTGTGGAAAGTTGTTGATTTACGCAGTGACTCACTAACTGGCAGCACAACACTTCGCACAGACAAGTGCAGCAGCAGTTATTGTAACACAAAAGCATGTTCAAGCGAAAGGAAATGTCGAAAGGCACAGCAAGTATCCAACTAAGACTGGATTTGTGTTGCTGAAACACTGGTAGATCAAGCTTGGTTTATTAAAAGCAGATGGATCTGTGTGGAAAAACGAAAGCCGTACTGATTCTGACCGTAAAAGAGGCGGAATCCTATTAGAGACGTACGGGTGAGCCAGTAGGGACGCCCCTGTTCCTGCGGCAGGTCGCACAGCCAATGCGTGGCACTGTCTGGCCCTCCTCCAGGGCTCTTTCCACCAGCTGCTCTGACCACAGCAGCTGGGCAACGTTTGGAAAATGCCACACTGGGGACTTCTGGGTAATTTACCTCCTTTGATGCTCTCACTACCCTATAATAACGAATCAAAGGCCCTCTCTTTTACTGCCACGAGTTGAGCGCCGTGTGTTTGGTATTAAACGCACTTGAGAGGATAATTACGACAGTGACCGGCCCAATTGATATCCAATCCAACCGCAAGGAAGCGGAAGAGTGTCCCGAAACCGAGTTGGGCTCGAGAAAAAAAAGGGAACGTCCTATGCTCCCTTGTGTTCTTGGGTGGCTTCGGAAACGACACCTCCCTATTTCTCATGCTTCGCAGCTGACGCGAGGCAAGAATTCCTCGCCAGGATCATTCCTGGGATAACCGGGCCAAAGCAGGCCCACATTTATGAATTTTAAAGAATTCCCTCTTCGGCTTTTCTGTAAATGATCGCATTCAAGCATGTCACCACTTTAATGTACATTCCTTGTCATGTGACCACTCAGCAAGTTTTTTTTTCCATTGCCTCATCTATAGAGGACAGTATGGTTATTCATGTTAAATTAGCCCGTTAGAACACAAAGCCCTATACTGTAGCCCAATAATGGGCTCTTGTGGGCCCCAATCATTCAGTCACCAGACTGAACTGTATTTGACATGTAGCATGCCACGATGACGGCCCGACTCGATTTACCACGCCGGCATCTACAATCGGTTGCAACTCCAGAATGAAATAAAGCACAAACCCTTACCATCAGTTAACAGCTTTTGTCTTTTCAAACTCCTTATCACGGGCAGCAAATCTGGAAATAGGCTTCAAAAACATTATTGTTGCCGGCTAACAATTAGCACTCTCAGAAAGAATAGAGTCCTGGTCAAAGCGAACTGTTTTGTGCTGCGCTGGCTCGCTGTTGGGTCTTGGAAAACCTGACTCACGCAACAAGGTTCAGATTAATCGTGGAATGTAAAACCGCCCTCTGATGTCGTTCAATCGAGGGTGAAAAAAACAGGGCAGTAAATACTGCGTTTCAAACTCTAAGCATGAGCGGATCAGAACAATGACCCGAATGTGGGCTGAGTTCACCGCACGCTCGAATTTCAAACCGTGTTTTCAAGTTTACACAGCTGAACAGATGGCAGATATGAGCCGACAGAAAGCGTCTGGGAAGTCTAGAGGAGTAAGTCACGTAATCAAATGAACTCTTCGTTTCCTCTCTTAAAAGTGTGAAAATGCCAGCCTAACAAGTTTGATGTTAAGCTTCAGTGAAGTACGCAGCTCTCCGTGGTCAGTTTTTCTCGAGTGGGGGGAAAAAACAAGCGTGGCTGTCCTCTCTCTCCCCG
The DNA here is from genome assembly GCF_988280905.1 of Pimephales promelas. Classification (NCBI taxonomy): domain Eukaryota; kingdom Metazoa; phylum Chordata; class Actinopteri; order Cypriniformes; family Leuciscidae; genus Pimephales; species Pimephales promelas. The sequence continues at coordinate 22,890,330 of NC_142791.1, forward strand.
GCACTCCACTCCTATTCTTCTCCATTTTCCTTGGCACGACTGCCGGGCCGGAGCTATTTTTAGCTGTGCTGCTTTCTATTTTTAGGAAACTACCGGTTTTCAGGCATTTAATGGGGAAGGACCATGTAAAAACACAAAGGGTTGGAATGGGGAGGAGGTCTGGCTCACAAGTTGGGCGTCTGCTCCTTATTTCCAACACTATGAGAACTTTAGCCTCTTTCTGCCCAGGACAGAGGACGGAAAAGGGGCAGCGGGGTAAAGAATGTGAAAGTCCTCTCTCTTATAAATAACCACGAGTCTCAGGCCAAAAGCGCAAAATACAACACGCTGTTACTAAGTGAAGCAGTATACTCATGTTAAACCATTTGTGAAGAAGGAGGGGTGAAGGAATGCAAAACAAAGATGTCTCTCTTTTGGGAAAATTCCTAAAGGGATTGAGTGTGGTAGGGGTTGGAGTATAAACATTTCTATCATTACTATTCATATTTATAAAAATTAAAACAAAACAATAATTATATAACCCATATACAAATTGTTGATCAGAAATGGTCTGTAATGGCAGTAAGCTCGAGTTCCTGGCATCCTCTTGATGTTGTGACTGCAATGTGACGGTGTTAATACAGAGTAGTATAAGCCTTTCAAATCTGATTCACGGATTTTATCTGTCAATCGTCATCAAGGTTCAACCGAAGATCAAGAGCCATCATGCGTGCATGCAACCAACAACCCTAAATACACCAGAGGAGTCGGAACATTGCTACAGCAAACTCTAATCATCATTTGATCAAAGATTGCACACAAAGAATGACTTTAGACGATCCTCTTCACATGGAGAGAACGAGCATGCAAAAAAAGTAGTGCTTAAGAATGCACTGGCATGCAACTACATGAAGACAAATTATCTGAATTAGGAGAGTAGAAAAATGTTTCAGGCAAATGTGCCTGAAATGGAGCCAGCTTATAAAAGTAGGTTGACTATGTTTTCTTCGTTACATTTAAAGTCATATTGATGTGCCAAGCGCCGGAGGCATGTTTTCTCAGAGGTTTGTGTGGGTGAAATAGGAGGAGGGGAAGGTTGTCACCTCCAGTGCCTTCTAGCACAAGACCAAACACAAGAGGTCAACTACCATACGCACAATCTCATTAGCCGGCCATGTAGTCATTAACAGCACGACCTTTGGAAATAATTAACATTTTCCTTCCTTGCGCCAACGGTCTCATTGACAATTCTCAGCAGAGCGCGAACTCTAAGGTGCGGGGTCTGGAAAACACGCGTTTCGCGGGGGACGACATGGGGTTATAGTGCGCGCTGTCAGTTTTTAGGATTAAAAGGAGCATTTTCAGATTACACTAATCGAGGAAATGGGATTATCCTGGCTCCTTACAGGCTTGGCAGGGTGTCCATGAGATTTGCCTCGTGGAGACGTGATGTTTCTCCTCTCATGAGGCAAGCCATGCTGTTTTCCCTTCTCAGCCGCATAAAAAGCCAGCAGAATCCCTGCTAAGTCTGACTCCAGGGCCTTGCTTGTAATGCATGTGTCAACGTTGCAAATGGCCTGCTGAACGGTGTTACACTAGACTGAACAGTCAAAGTGTAATAATAGAGTTTGAATTTGCAGCTTGTTATGTGCAAGTGAAGTGAGTTGTGAAACAATAACCGGCTCATGCTCGAACGCACAGAGATAAAGAGATCCTTCACCGCAATTGAGCTCTTATAAACGCCCCTTTCAGCATCTATACTGTTATTCGGTTTTTCTTCATCCCGTACTTAGTTCGAGAAGAGTTTGTTTGTGTGGCACCACCAGGGCTCTATCTGGTGTTATTACTGGAAAGGGGACTTTTCCAGGGGAAATATTTTTCCCACTGCTCCCACTGGGAGCGCCATGGCCTTTCATGCATGTGGGGTGGGAACCTTCAAGTTCTCTCTTCCCAAACTCAGGCTTGACAGGTGGTTTGGAAGAGCTGAGAGCAGTTTCACAGTTGCTCTTTGGTCTTTCCGTCATGATTTCAACAGAAGACGCTCAAGTCTTATATTGGTGGACAAGGAAACCCTCACCTACAGCAATCCCACAACCCTGTGAACCTTTTCAGGAGCTCACGTGGCACAAAAGGTGGCGGCGATGAGCAAGTAAGACCTTAAGTCTCTGCGCAGAGCACCTGGCTTGGACAGTGGCACCTGCCGAGTCCTCCTCAATCTGTTGCGTAACACGGTCCTGACGAGATACAGTAAAGTCCTTGTCCCTGTCCTTTGGCTCAGCCTGATCTGTCCTTACAGAATGCAACGGCATGTGCCAAACATTTTTTTGCAAGGCCTATTACAACATGTTCCCTAACAAATCACCAGCAAAACACGAGCCAGGTGTCAAATCCTATCACTTGCTCACTCTTCAGAAAATAACTGCCAGAAAAAAACAGAGCAAACTTTCTTGATGCTTGATGATTCAAACAATGCTTGAATAATACTGAATTTATTTGGCAGTCTGTCTGAATTTGTGCATACTGCCAAGGGGAACTCACCTCCACGATGTCCGAATTCGTCCGACTCTCATGGGGCTCGTTGTACTCAGTGTATTTAAGCAGAACTTTGTCCATGTCGGTGCTGGCGTACTGGAACAGTTTATTCGTGCTGTTGAAGATGATGAGGGCGATCTCACAGTCGCACAGAACGCTCAGCTCGTAGGCCTTCTTCATTAGTCCAAACTTCCTCTTTGTAAACGTAACCTGATAAACAAAAGAACAAGGAGAGGGTTACACTGGGATAGATTTGATACCTCTCGTTCAATGACATAGCCAAAACGTATTAGTCTACCTCTTTGGCAATGATAGATAGACAGTTTGATGTCAACCAACAGAGATGTGAAGTCCTTAAAGGAGAACTCCGGCGCAAAATGAATCTTTGGTCTAATAAAACATCGGTATCTAGTCAATCATCCTCTGAGATTTGTTTTCATGATAATCGAATGTATAGAGTTTTATCTCTAAAACTGTTTAGCATATAATGCTAGTACTGGGGGCATTTACTAAGTTTATACCACTAACAAGGCTCAAAATAGCCAAACACTAACACAGTAACATAATGAGAGTCCCTACATGCAAAACGAAGCATTGAGAACTTTGTAAGTGTACAGACCGTTTAATAAGAAGATACTTTATAAAGACAGTTCACTTCGTGTATACAGGCGGCGCCATCTTAGAAAATAGTCTCGATAAGTCGATCCCCGAACGCCGTTGATACAGTTCAGAAGTTTGCTGAACTTCGTACAGTTCAGATCACTCAGTACGACGTTCGTGGTTTGACTTGTTGTGACTGTTTTCCAAAGATGGCTCCTGCTGTGTGGACTGTCTTTATAAAGTATCTTCTTATTTAAACGGTCTGTACACTTACAAAGTGTGGGGCTATTTTGAGCCTTGTTAGTGGTATAAACTAGCGATTTCTTTTTACTTAGTTAATGCCCCCATTACTAGCGTTATATGCTAAACAGTTTTTAGAGATAAAAAAATTTTTTACATTCGATTATCATGAAAACAAATCTCAGAGAACGGTTGATAGGTACCGATGTTTTATCAGACCAAAGGTTCATTTTGCGCCTGAGTTCTCCTTTAACAGATTTCTTAACTAGCTTATCCCACAAGATTTCCTCATCAGATTCACCATTTCTGTTCAAGCAATGAATGTGCCATTGAATCATTAGTTCAACCGATTGATTCGCTCAAAACGCAGATTCGTTCAGAAATCAAATACCTTTGTGAGTCGGAGACATAGGTAATATTTTCTATTTGGGACAAAAACAGCACTTGTGTGATATTGCTTAAATATATCATGATAAATATGAGACACAACTAGTAGTAAATTTTAGGGCCATTCATTATAGAAGTCGCCCTGCTTCAACTCTTCACCATAAACTGTATGAAATGTAAGATGAACTACATATGTAATGTCTGGAGAGGAGAGGATATGTTAAACGCGTTAACAGTTTTAACACGTTATTTTCCCCCTTGACTAATTAATTCAATTAATGAGCTAAATCGACAGCCCTGAATAAAATATGAACTTCATTGACTTGTACTTGCAATTCATTTCATTAACATTTGCATGACTTGCGTAAAAGGCCCCATCAAAATGAAACTTATTGCTTGAGTGTACAGGGTCCCATCCATTCAAAACCAAACTCTTTGACAGGGTACTCTGGTTAGAGAGATATCAGAGCTCTACGTGCCATGCTAAATTTAGACTGGGGAGTTCAAGGTGAAATTCTGCCCAGCACGCTTCACAAATTGACAGCCCCTGGGTGGCAGGGTTCATAGGATTGCTTTGGCTAATGATGACCCAGCATCACCTAGGCACGCCGGCAGCGTTGCACACATTCCATTTGGAAAGGACAATTTCCCAAAGACACCATTTAAACCCTCACAGAACAAACTCTCCATCTGTGATGAGAATGAAATTCAGCGAGAAACAGCCGCACAAAACTCAAAAGAACTCTCTTGGGCATCTGACTGAAATATTCAAACCCTGGATTATTACATTCTGGCATCAAAATAAAATAGCTAAGAGTTGGCTCTTTGAAAGTTTAGTAACCTTAATGAAGTTCTCATTGATGTCTCATATAAGTAGCAGGTTCTCCTGAGGAAGAATGAATGAAGAACCAAATTAGACAATGGCATTCAGTAGTGTACAACTCTTTTTTTATATATATATCTCAAGAGGTTCTCAATTATGTCTCAACGTTGTATCAATTTTCTTCTCTAAAAAATAAAATAGGACACAAATAAATACATTTCTCAGAGGTTTCTCTTTCATAACTCAAATGGCCCATTGGAATTCCCAATTATGCACTGATGTCTCATTTAGGTATCAACCCTAGATGTCATATGCCTTTTATCAAAATTACTACTTAATTTTCATAGGAATACACTTTATCATTTCATGCATTCCCTCGGAATCAAACCCATGAATTTGGTGTTGTTAGCACCATCCTATACAGGTTGAGCCAAAGCTATTCCTCTAAAATGTTTCTTTTAAAATTTCTCAAGAGAAATAAAAATACCAAATAGAGACAAAGTATACATTTAAAAAAAAACCCCACAATGATTAAATAGCTCAGGTCATTTATCTAAACTCTAGAGGAGACATATGTGAGATTGCTGGGGTCTTTTTCTAACAAATCTGAGATGCAGGAGACTATTTGTTCTCCATTTAATCTAATTTCTGTCAAAGAGAGAAGGCCTTAATCCACATGGTGATGGTGGTGTTTGTGTGTTCCCGATCCCCGTGCGTGAGTTCGGACGTCACAAACAAACTCCAGCAGGGTGATCTTCTCACTCCTACAGCTCAGCACGCTGATGCTCTCACCTCCACATGATTTAGATTACGCTCTCTCACACACACATGCACATGCACCGGGAGCGACAGATGTCTTACACATGCTCACTGAGACGCCCCCACACACACATACGCGCGCCTTTCACGTGCTGCATGCGTTCAGCGCCATGTCTTGATTTACCTTAGATGTCTGAGTCACAAAGACTTGTTTTTTTTTTTACATTTTCCTACATGCTTTCTGACAGTATTGTGCACTTTGAGGCAGCAGCTAACCTTATATGAACATGCTTGCCCTGGTAAAGAATCATTCAGGTTTCTTTCGTAGGATCTGCTGCGGGGTAAGACGCCTCACACAGAACATCCCCTCAGAGCTCCACCACACGGGAAAGGGTGGGCAAGGAGGGGGGCTAATCGTGCCACTGCACTGGGGTCAGGAAGCACATTTGAGTGCATTTCCTGTCATAACAGGAAGGGTCCAATGGCTTCCCCTGCACAATGGCTTTGCCTCGGTTTCCGGCCTTATGCTGGTCACTGAAGGGGGTGGAGACGGGGGGTGTAGATGACAGCCAGCCATTTATCCTGAGCCCTGAGCTGTTGTCCACTCGAACACTAAAGCATTGTTCAGAAGCAAAGGACAACAAGTAAAGCAACAGGCTGAATATTTAACCTTTTTTATTATTATTATTAAAGCGCTCAACTGATAAAACCTCTGAGAAAAATAAAAAATGTATTCAGTCACTGAGTTGGCTAAAGTTTTTGACGTTACATTATAGGTCCTTCAATCTAATCAATAGAATTGTGGCAAAAGATTACAAGCAATATTATTAATTAAATGTAACAAATTAGAATTGAGTAATAATTAATCAAATTATTCCTTAAAAGTTAACCATTTAAAACGAGTAAAGTTTACAGACGTCAAAGATTAATTAAGAGCTCTTTATTGTATATTGCCAACATTGAAGACACCTGATGTTAACAAGCAGAATCACTGAAGGAGAAAACCGTAATTTTAAACAAACACTGATCACCACAATGGTGACTTAAATTTATGTTGGTTTTTTTTTTGGTTGTAAGTTTTACTCATTTTAAATGGTTAAATTTTAAGGAATTAATTTGATTAATTATTACTCAATTCTAATTTGTTACATTTAATTAATAACATTGCTTGTAATCTGTTGCCACATTTTTTTTGATTAGATAAAGCATATTCATTTTTTACAGTGTTCAGATCAGCATTTTTTAAATTTATTTTTATCTACAAACTATTTTTATCACACTTTCATTAGCACAACTGTTTTAAATCATTCTAATATGCTGATTTGCTGACCAAGAAACTTATTATTATCAATGTTGAAAACAGTTGTGCTGCTCAATACTTTTGGGGAATTTATTTTTTATGAATAAAACGTTCAAAAGAACAGCATTTATTTGATATAGAAATCTTTTGCGTCACAATAACATTATTTTTGATCAAACTTTCAAAATCGGTTTTTAATCTTACCAACCCCAAGCTTTTGAACGGTAGTGAGTGTAGATCTGAGTTGATCAGTTCAAAGCTTTCATCTAATATAGCTATTCTGTATTAAACTGAGAATGCCTTTTGAATTAAATTAAAGTCTGAATAGAGGTAGCAAACAGGATGCAGAAAATGTATATTTTTAACTCAAAAAGCAAATCTTCAAGACAAACTCTGAATGCTGGCTAGACAACGCCTTATTTGTGAGGATAAAAGTTTCGATAGATTCAAGAACTTGAACCTGTATTGATTTTCTGTATTGAATCTTCCTGCCATTCCCATTCAAATGCCAACTTGAGTTGAACCAAGTTCACTTCTGAGGGATATGTGACGGTTATTAGCTCATTAAGAGCTAACGCTCTGCTGGTATGACCTGCAGCTATCAGTGCTAGCCATGAAATTGAATAGTTCCCTCTCCAATCATGATCTCATGTTTGGCCCTGCGCTAGAGTTCATCCACAACACATGCCCAGCTTAATATATTTTTATGCGGTTAGGATAAATACAAAAAAAAGTAATACTAAAATCCTTATTTCCGAAGTTCTGAACGAAATAAAGCATGTGAACCCAAAGTCAAAACCCCTATTCCATCAGAATATAGAAATACTGGCTGAATCAGGAAGGTAAGAGGTTGGTGTGCTTCATAAGTGTTGTCAGATGTGGCTACGGATCTGTCTAATTGCCCGGGTGAGTAATAAGCTGGAAACTCTCGTTGTGGTGAATGATACACCCGCTGGTGGAGACACGGTTTCCTCCACTCCATTACAAACCTCAATTATTCACACTCTACACATCTAATGCAAGAGCAATGCATTTAATACGCCAATTAAAGAAGAATTAAAAACGGCAATTATGATTATTTAGGACGATCATATTTCACATTCACACACAAACACGCAACACACATAGGCAAAACTACAGCAGCCACGCAGTCCGAAGTGAAGTGAGAATCCAGCTTGTGAGTGTCTTGTGACGCTGTCGTCAGAAGCTGCTGGCACTTCCTTAAGTGTGTGTGTGTGTGTGTGCATGCACTAAAGAGTTATTGCATTTCTGTGAAATGAGCGTCACATCTTCATTCTTTCCTTCCAGATAACATCTCGTTTACCTGTCTGTTGCGTTCGTCCATTATCCGTGCAATCTGAATCTTTTTCCTCCCCATTATTTCGGCCTGGTATTCCTTTCCTATTCCAAAAGTACTTGTCTTCCTTGTCTTCCTTCCTCTCTCGCTGTCTCTGTCCGATCCTCAACGCAGTCTTTCCTCTTCGCTTGTTCCTCTTATTTCAAAGACTCCGGCATCCGTTCCTGAACAGACAAGACAGAGAAAGAGATCCAGATTTGATCACTGACGTTGAAATCATTCAGTGTTCGCAGGGGGGGTTAAGAAACCGAGCATTTTTGGCGTACAAAATCAGGACTGATTTAGAAATGTTTCACACAGCAAAAAAACAGTGCTTTAATATATAGATACAGTATCTCACGAAAGTGAGTACACCCCTCACATTTCAGCAAACATTTGAGTTTATCTTCTCAAGGGACAATACTATAGAAATGAAATACGTTTTAGATTAGTTGATGTGCTGCTTGTATAGCAGTGTATATTTACTGTCCTCTGAAAATAACTCACACAGCACTTATTGTCAAAATAGATGGCAACAAAAGTGAGTACACCCTAAGTGAACATGTCAAAACTGTGAGTTATTTTCAGAGGACAGTAAATATATAATGCTATACAAGCAACACATCAACTACTCTAAAATATATTCAAATTTCATTTCTATAGTATTGTCCCTTGAGAAGATATACTAAAATGTTTACTGAAATGTGAGAGGTATACTCAATTTTGTGAGATACTGTCTATATATATATATATATATATATATATGTACAGTATATATCGTGTGACCCCGAAGACTGAAGTTATGGTGTAAAAATTCAGCTTTGCATCACAGAAAGTAATTTTATTTTAAAGTATATTGAAATAGAAAACAATTATTTCAAAATGTAAAAATATCTCACAATATTACAGTTTTCTGTAGTTTTGATCAAATAAATGCAGGCTTGATGAGCATACGAGACTTCATTCAAAAACATTAAAAATAGTAAATATTTCAAACTTTTCACTGTATAAATAAATGTACTTCAGAAAATACATTTTTAATTAATACGTTTTAATTTTGCCATATTGTTTTAAGAAAAAGATTGAATAATGTTGTGCTTTCCAACAAATTGAGCACCAAATTGAGAACCAAATTGAGCAAATGTGAGTGTCCAAAACTGCCATATTTAAATAATGAAATATGAAATATATATAAAGTTATTATATTTTAAGCAAATGTACTTAGGAACTAATTTTTCTAAAAATAATACGATTTGGTTTAAGAGAATACATCTTGCATGTTGTTCATATACCATTGGCATATCGTTTTTCATATTGTTTTAGACATAATTTAGTGATTTTTTTTGCCTATTAAATATTGCTAAAACAATTTGTAGAGGATTTTCACATTTTCAACATCTTCATGTTTTCTGGAGAACATTTTTTTAGCATGTGCAAAACTCGCTGCCATAATGACAGAGAAAGTAGGTAGTTGCCATGGTGTTACCATGTGGTTTCTGGGGTGTTCTGGGTTGTTTCTAGGCGGTTTACTTGATAAAAGTATTATGCACCCTTATATGTGCAATAGTAAGTAGTTTAGGAAGCACCATTACTTATAAATAGCATAGGTTTTCATTACTGATATAGGTTGGCATGAGCCAATGTCCACTGACCTCAGAGAGCACTGGTTAAAGACCAGAGCGACTTGTAAAAGAGGAAATAAAACTCAAGGGCAACCCACAATGCAAATGAGATAAAGCAGTGAGCTTTAGGGAGGGAAAGGTGAAATGTTCACACTCAACAAGAGGGACGACACGTGGCCGGCATAGAAACTGAAAAATCAGAAGCAGATCTGCTTCTTATGACTTAAACATGGTCAACAACTTGGCAATGCATGCTTCAAGATCTGACCTTTTGATTATGCTTCAAGTCGACTGATAAAAGCCTGAGAGATGTGAAGGATTTGTGGAGGAGAGATGGAAAAATCAGATGATACATCAGAAGAGGAAGTTACAGGAATGTTGTGACAGCTTTTCATTTGAATTTGAAAAGCATACCAAACGATAAAAGCCTCGGCAAGCTCCGCTCAGACAAGAGAGTACGCCAACAAAAATGGAAACTTACAGTAAATTCAAGACAGTGAGATCAAATACTGAGTGTCTTTTGGCAGAGGTAAAAACTGCATTCGAAGTCCAATAAAACACTATTTCATATCGACTTTTACGGATCCCGTTATTTGTGCAAACACACCATTGTACTCGAGATCTACATCTACCTTATCCAATTTAGCTTACAGCATGATGGACGGTCACTCGGTGAGCAACACCTTACGTAACTAAGCTGTTCAGGACGTGTAATCCATTAAACCCGGACTCAAAGGTTTCCCTTTAGCCACTGGGCCGATGGTGTCTAGCTCACTCATCTCCAACTGATCAGTCTGCTTATGCGTAGCGCTTTCATTTCAAGATCAGCGTCTTGTACATGCTGTGGGTACATTGTGTCTCGCATGACTTGTTTGAAGTCTTTTATGCAGTTAAGCAGCCATATTTGAGCAAAGAAGAATTCTCAATCAAGTATCCAAGTTATTTTTAAATCATGGCCAATAACCAGATTTGTGAACAAGTAAAATTCAACAATTATAAAAAATATGGAGTTGACAAAATAAATAAAAATAAATATTAATAATAATAAAATATTAATAATTCATATTCATAATATTTTAATCTAATGAATAAAATAAGTGTATTATTTATATATATATATATATATATATATATATATATATATATTAGGGCTGTCAAGCGATTAATCATGATTAATCACATCCAAAATTTCATTAATCGCGATTAATCCCACCCATATATACATATATATATATATATATATATATATATATATATATATATATACAGTATATATATATATATATATATATATATATATATATATATATGAAGAGTTCAGATGCAAAAGCCTCTAAATGCCATTTGAAATTTTCTTTTTTAATGATGATTTTTTATCAAACTTGTATATTTAAGTTCAGTAATTTCACTTAAATAACAATTAATAGGTAATTATCATTGCCATTTAAGTGAAATCATTGAACTTAAATATACAAGCTTGATAAAAATCATCATTCTAGAAGAAAATTTCAAATGGCACTTAGAGGCTTTTGCATCTGAACTCTTCATATATATATATATATATATATATATATATATATATATATATATATATATATATATACACACATTAAGTACACACACATGCATGTATATTTAAGAAAAAATATTATTAATATATAAAATATTTATATATAATATAAATTATATAAATCTGTATCCAGTATATACATATACATATTTCTTAAATATATACATGCACGTGTGTGTATTTATATATATATAAAATAATTATACACAGTGCACCCACATATATTATGTAAACACAAACTTTTATTTTGGATGCGATTAATCACGATTAATATATATATTAGGGCTGTCAAACGATTAATCGCAATTAATCGCATAATATATACACAAAATATATACAATATACACATATATATATATAAAATATACACACACACACATATACACAAAACATTTGAAAATAACAAATATTTCTAACATAATCTGCATCCAATATCAATAATTAATCAGATGGATATCAATATTGAAAAACAAAACTTTAAGGAAATGTAAAAGTAAATAAAAGGAAATAATGGAAGGAAAATAAATAAATAAATAAATAAAATCATATTCTGATTCCAATATCGGACGAAACGAAAGCCAAGATTTTTTAAAGAGGTAATTGCCAGGTAAACTGTGAAATTGAGTACACGCACTTGGAAAAACCCCACAGGAACTGGACATGTCGAGGCAAAATGGCTTAGAGGTCAGAGATGCCAGTGTGTTTACCCATGTGACGGAAAGATAAAGACGGAGAGAGAAACAGGCGTAGGAGGAGCTGCTGTGTTACTTGAGTAGGAGGGAGGGCGGCCCAGTGCCACGAAACCAGGAGCAGGGATCTCCAGAGACTAATGTGCAACATTAAGTCACTTTGTTAATCTGCTCTCTGCTTCTCCCGAGGGTAGCAGGAGAGGACAGATATCTCCTCGCCCTGTGAAGAGCGGCATGGTGCCACCGAAATAAAACAGCGCTGAGATAACACCTAGATATGACTGAGACAGTCTCCTGAGGGGCCATTAGACCCAGGACAACTTTCAGAGAAGGGCAGAAAGGCCTCCTAGCAAACCCTTTGCAAATTAGCTGTGGTAAAAGGGCAACCCGAGTACAAATCCTGCATGTAACTGTAGCCAATGAATATTTGTTTTTTTGAAAATACCACACCATCGCAAACCGCGGCGCAGACTGAAATCACATTTTACATTAAACCCATCACTATAACACCAATCAACACGATTTTTACATTTCCTGAAGAAAAAGTGACTGCATGGTGCTTGCACATTCACAATGCTAATGTGTTTTGACTTTTTAGCATGTTGCTAAGTGGTTATTAGAGTGTTCTAGAGCACACTTTAATCTCTTTGTTAGTTTTAGCTACTTTTGTTAGAACCCTTAAGGCCTGTTCACACCAAGTACAAAAACAATAACTATGAATGAGAATAGGGAAACTGTAATGAGAAGGAACAATCATTGGAATCGTGACGGTTTTTTTTCCAGCTGATGAATGCTAAAAACACTGACAGCCAATCCGAATCCATCTTGATTTAAAGAGCTTTTGCAATTGCACACCTTTTCTAATGAAGTTGCATGATTTGAGGTGCAGCAATGTGAAACGAGCTTAAAGTTTTGTACTTAAAGTTGTTAGGGGATCTCAAAAGTATGAGCAATAGTAATAGTGAAGCTTGCCTTAGCAAGCGCCACTAATAACGAGATTAAAAGGCAGAAATAAACAAAAGAAAATCCTCAAACTAGCATTTATAGTGCAGCCTCTGGCGTATCTTGGCTAATGTCAGTTAACACGATTGAGATTGGAGCCAGTACAACTTCATTATCACCATCTTTCAGGGCATCTGAAAGCCTGAAGATGTGCCAGGCAGCAGAGGAACTTGTTGGAGCACGTCGAAGCACGTCCTCCGAGCTCTTGGCAGACCAGAGGTGTCAGACAGATGACTCTGACTCGAAGAAGGAAGAGGCTCTTCGCAAACAACCCCCAGCAGCTCGCACAAATGAACATAATGACAGGAAAACTTTGCAGACTGCCTCATAAGGAAGTGACATCACTGAGTAGAAACAACAAAAGATGCCTCTTCCCATAAACCGCTTCACAATGCAATGAAAATGGGAAGTACCGATATCTATCAACATTCTGAAGTTATACCATCACTATCATGGTTTGATAGCAAGACACCACTTCTTATACAGTACATCACATTTCCTAAGCATGATACACTGCCAGGCCAAAAACAACAACAACAACAGAGTCGCTGTTTGGATTACAATAGGCAAATAAGTCAATGATTGGATCATTATTTCAGTGATTAATGTTTCTAGCATGTTGTATGTTTGGCAACAGTTCTTCTAACCCTAATTGATGGAGTGTGTAGCTCTTCATTTCTTAAACAACCATGTATGAGACACATCATGGCCATATTCCAGGATGATAATGTCATCAGGCTCAGATTGTGAGGATCATGAAGAATCATTTTCACACATGAATCGTCTCCTCTCAGTCCATTGAGATTCATTGAGAGTCTTTGGGATGTGCTGGAGGAGACTTTACAGAGTGCTGGACTCTTGCATTGACAACACAAGATCTTGACCAAAAAATGGATGCACCTCTTGATGCATATACATGTTATTTACTTAAAGAGGTGTACACATTTTTGGTCAAGATCTTGAATTTAAGGATGAATTTAGGCATGATCAATTAATATGTGAATAAAGACTAAATTAAATCTGTTCAGCATATAAAGCAATTGAGATTCTTAAGAAAATTTGGAATAAACCGCTCAATTCATGTGGATTAGTTTTATGATCTCTATATGAACTTTTTGAAGCGCCAAAGTCAGTTGTGTAGCTTTCAATGAATGGTGAAAGCTCTCATAAGTCTTAAGGGTTTGGAAAAGACACACGCGTGAGTAATTAATGATAGAATACCAACTAACCATTTAAGGTTAGGGGTTTATTCAAGTATGAGCGGTGATATTTGCTTAAGAAAACACAGCCAATCAACCAACCTCATCCCCGGTGGCCTTCAAAACATGCTCAAAATGTTCAAGAACATACGTTCTGCCAGCTTTCCCCCAAGCTGGATCTCATGGAAAGGACTCCTGCATCTCTTTGGTGTCTATCAAGGGAACTTGTGGCTCAGAGCAGTGGCCGCCAAGAGACTGTATCAATCAGTGCCGGAATGGGGACAAGTCACTCTCCACCCCACCCTTACGGCTCGCCTCAAAACTTCCCAAGGACAAAGAGGAGACAGCGTCTGTCTTTCTCAATGAGAGCACGCGAGCTGTGGAGGTTAGTCGTACCACGGAACGAGACCAGCTCCCAGACGCCCCGCTACATTCCCATATCCTGAACCCGCCGTTCCTCACGGAGCACAGTGCGTGAACAGCCGTGGGCCATGTGAGTCCAGGATGATGCTGTCCGCTTAGCGCCAGATTAGAGAGATCTAGCTTTGGCTCACATTGCAATGGTCTTCTATTGCAAGTTTTCAGAAATTCTGTGTTTAAATACGCAAATAAGGAAAGATCTACTTAAATAAACGTCCTCCACAGAAATCTGAACATTCGAGCGGGGTTCAATTCTGGTTTTAGAGAGAGCATTTGGAATATATTTTTTCACACTACATAAATCAGAAAATATGGCCAACAGCCAACATGTTTTTAGGAATAAAATGTGATATATATATATATATATATATATATATATATATATTAGGGGTGGAGCCGAATCCGAACACGGTATTCGGAAAGGCACAAATAATGTGTTTTTTACGAATACTTATTCCGAACAAATACTTAAAAAAATATTTGTATTCGGGAACAAGAAATACTTTATATCAAAAAGCTGCGTTCCTCACGAGACCGCAGTGCGCGAGTTGAGTGAGTGACGTTCAGGAAGAGTTTACTGACACAGGCTGCTCCACACAGCAACAGAGAGGGCTCGGCTGAGCGAAAAAACACTTAACTGCATCACTATTTTTGTTGAATAGATGTTTGTACCTTAACTAGGTTCCGGAGGCAGTTTATAACTTTCGGGAAGCGGATTTTGATCGGGAGTATATTCCATTATTGACGTCTGCAGACGGGTGCTCTCATGTTCGCTCTGTTTACGTGGTTCTGTTAGCTCGGTAACGGTAATTATTTGTTTCTTTCTTATATGGCTTGGTTGAATTCTAATGTAGAATGCGGTCTGTTATTATAACAGGCCGCTGCTTATAAGTATAACACACCGTTGCTATGAAAAACAGAGCGTTGCCATGGATTCTAAACGTAGAGACAGAACGGACTATTTTTCTTTTTTAGCGGAAGCGATACAATCGTTTTTTAAATCAATAAACTCCTTTTTATATCCATATTTTGAGTCAAATTATTGATTTATTTGGGCTTCGGGCTTCGCGTCGGGCTCATAATCAATCTCCTCGCTATACATTATCCCTAACTTATTCTGTCTGTTCAGCGTTCTCCACCGTGGTTTTGGGGTTCATAATGTTCACAATTGTATTTCATTAGTTGTTGATTTAACCATGGTTCATGAGGTAATGGCTGACTGTTATTTTCTTTTCAATGACTTTTCTTGTTACATGTTCATTGCTGGATTTATAGAAAAACATCAACCAATATTGCATATCCATAATTATTATAATGGATATAATTAAAGAATCCATACACTATAAAGTAAATTAAAGAATTTTATGCCTATTTAGAATTTTACTCGAATACAAATACAAATACAAATACTTTCCCCCCCTGAACAAATACAGATACAAATACCGGCTGCTTTGCACACCCCTAATATATATATATATATATATATATATATATATATATATATATATAATGTTAAATACATTGCCGTCAAATCGATTAAAACTTAAATGACAATTAATAGGTAATCTTCATTGCCATTTAAGTGAAGTTACTGAACTTAAATATATAAGCTTGATAAAAATGATCATTTTAGAAGAAAATTTCAAATGGCACTTAGAGGCTTTTGCATCTGAACTCTTCATATGTATGTATGTACACTGTAAAAAAATTTCTTTTTATGATTAGTAATCACAACATTTTTTCTTTTGTCAAATCAACTTAAATAATTTGTTTAGTTCAGATAACATATATTTTTGAGTTTCTGATGATTAAACCATTCTCCTTCACTGTATTAACTCACTTTTTCCATTTCAATGAACTTAAAATTTTAAGGCAACCAGGTTACTTACTTTTTTAAGTTAAACCAACAGTATTTTTTTTACAGTGTTATACATATATACACACATACAAACTTTTATGTTGAAGACGTGAGTAAATCGTGATTAATCGATTTGACAGCATTAAATATAATGATATGTCAACAAACCTCTCTGAATATTATCCGAATGTAGACAGGAATAAAACTGTGATGTTGTGCTGTTTAAGTGGAGATTTCTGAAACAACGCATTTAAAAAACTGCCTTTTAAGAAGTGTACTGTAATTGAAATCTACTGACACAACAGATAAAATGTAGTACACATTATAAACACTAAAAAAAAATGTGTCTTTTAGCGGTTTTCCCTGCAATGTCTTGCCTTAACAAAGTTAATTTCACAAAAGACAGAAATTGCGAATTAAACTTATGTGCAAATAAAGTGTTTTAAGCATAAATCTCACACAATTAGATTACATTTATGTTTAAAACTGGAAGAAAAAAATTCTAATGAGGTAAAATAATCTAATTCAAGATGTTTTCTCTAAAAACAAGTTTAGCCTGGTGCGCTCAACTTCCTTATATACCAAAATCAATGAAAAAAATCTCAAATTATGTCCCAGTTTTTGCAAGACTTTAAAACGACCTAATTAGCTAAGCTAGCAGCTAAAATCAAGCTATTAGCAACTATCTGATTCATATTCTGGCAAATAACTCTTAAAACTATGACAGTGAGAGGCATTTTAGCACTTTGCTCATACTGTAGTTGTGTGCGCATTTGCATGGCTTCCTTTTGCTGTGGAGATGTGTGTCACACAGCTGTGTTCTCTCAGTGTGTGTGTGCGTCGCATTTGCGCTTCACCGCTAACCGATACCCACTGCCAACTGAAACTCTGTGGCCATTCGTAGCCACATGCTAAGATATCACTTCTCTTTTCTGGTACATTATTTGAAATGCTCTAAATTCATGACATTAAAGACTGTGGTGCAGATACATGCTCACTTAAATTTACACCTTAGCTAAAATAAATTTATGATCTATACTTTTTTTTACATCGCAATATACTTTTAAAAATGAAAATGTACATCACATTTACCTGACCCATACATTTATTTTCATAAGTGCAAGTATTAAGTAAGGAAACAGGTATTTAATAACATGACATACTTTCTTTGATTTGAACGAGACTTTACTAGTTGTCACATAAATAAAAATGAAATTTTAACTTGAGTTTAAATAATTTTACTCTGTAAGAATAATAAGAGTGAGGAATGATGAGGCACAAAACTGCTACAGATTAATAAAGGAAATGAATACAATTATACAGTTTAACGTCATTATGCATAAATATTTGTCCACAGATAAATCCATACCCAGCCAATCAGAATCAAGTACTCTAGAAAGCTAATTTACATGTTATCAGATGATGTACTTCTTATCAAAAGGGACAGTAAATAATTTATAATGTTACAAAAAATGTATCAAAGAATGTTGAAACAAAAATCATGGTTTTCACAAAATATTAAGAAGCACAACTGTTTTAACATTAATAATAATAATAAATATACCTGTTTCTTGAGCAAGATATAAGCATATTAGAATGATTTATGAAAAATGTGAGCAATGCCATGGAATTTAATGTGAGTAAATAACTGTTTTCTATTTGAATATATTGTGTATATAAAATAAAAAGTAATTTTAAATTGTAATATTTAACAATACGAGTGACTTCTTTCAAAGACTTAAAAAAAAAAATATCTTACCATCCTCAAATTTTATGCAGCAAAATCTAACACTTCCAACATTAAGAAACATGATTTTTTCCAATGTTTGTCAAGAGTAATTGCACTCTAGGCCTGCAGTTAGCGGTTAGTTCATGGCTTAGACACGGACGTGTGATCGATATCCGTAAGAGTTTTTGTCAGGCTGCCCGACGTGCAGAAGAGATCTTGCCAGCCGGTTGGCTCTGACATCAGAGTAAATCTCAGGATCTATCCACTCTTGGCACTCGGAGCCTCTGGCAGTGTGTACGGGACGAGCTCTCACGCACCAGGTGACTGACCTGAAGAAAGCAGGTGGCCATTTCTGCGGCTGATACTTTCAACTACACTCTGAAGTTTAATCTGTGATTTTGGTGGTTTGTTCAAAAAGTTCACATAGCCGTCGTCAGATTTGGACTTTAGTGAGGCGCGGTGGTTTATGGGATGAGTAGTTCCTTTGCTCGGAAATGAAAATATGTACACAGTCTTGTACCCTTGACTTTTTTTTTTATTTTCTCTTCGTTTTTTCACTCGAAATGATATGTTGTATGCTTATGAGTTCAGCCGTAGCTGGTTATCCTCAGACATGCTCTAATACTCTTTAGATATGGAATTTACAAAATGTCAATGGAGAAATGAATGGGAAATTTACTTCCGGCATCAACGTGATGCTCTATATGGGTTGGAGATGTGGGTTCAGTTGCTGAAACGCTCAAGTTTTATTCCGTTTTGAAGAATGAAACGAATTAAATGGCTAGAACTTATTCTAACCTCTAATATATCAGCGCTCAGATTCGCTTCCATGGCGCTGTCAAGTACAACTTACAGTCTGTGAGGCAGTGTTATAGTACTCGAGACTCGGACTCGTCTCGGACTCGGTCTCGAGACCATATTTTAATGGTCTTGGTCTTGTCATGGACTCGTGTGCATTTGGACTTGGAATTGACTCGTACTCGAACATTTTTTTTTTTAGGACTCGGAATTATTCCCGAGTCCACTCGAGTTCAATTCAAAATATTTTTCATGATTATTAATGTATGTTAATAAAATATTTCTTTAAATTGATTGACACGCCCAGTGTTTGGTGATTTTCTAGTGCGCAACTGCGCATGACAAATTGTAATAAAATTACTTTTAACACCACCTACTATGTGGCCTTTTTACCCTAAACTGATCATATTTTTTAAACTCTAAGTAAATTCAGTAAAAAAAAAAAAGGATTTCTGTAAGTAAATAAAAGTAAATTAGGTAATCAACTCTCACTGGTCTCGGTCTCGACTCGGACTCGACCGTCTCTGGTCTCGGACTCGACTCGGACTCGACTCTCTATGGACTTGGTCTTGACTCGGACTCGACTCTCTATGGACTCGGTCTTGACTCGGACTCGACTCTCTCTGGTCTCGGTGTCGACTCGGACTCGAGTGAGGTGGTCTCGACTACAACACTGCTGTGAGGTAAACTAAACTAAACATTGGCTATTGGCTATTTGAAAAGGGGGAGAAGCCATTCAATATGTCCCGCCTTAGCTTCCTGTTTCATAAGAAATTACGTCAAAGCTGTGCTTTCCAAGCAAGGGGGTAATCCATCAGCCAAAAGCTGAAGCCTCACGGGAGCCGCCATTGTAGCATTGTTCTTATGCTGTTAGCTTCCATTGACTCCCATTCATTTTGGAGTCACTTTGACAGCGAATAAATTTACTCTGAGGTAAATAAATCTGAGGCGTCCAAAGACTTAATTTGTCCATTATTTATTTCTAAAGAAACACGACAATGTATACAAGGCTCCATTACCTTGTAGCTTACATTATGGCCCCGTAAAAGCAGTTTTTGTAAAAATAGGCTAACGATTGAGTCATAACGAATCGTCTCTCTGTCGCACAGTAGAGAAATTACCGTATAGAGAGGAGGAGAAGCTCACAGGCAATTGGGGGGAGGTAGAGGCATAAAGTCCGCTAAAGTCGAGGGAGAATCCATACAGGTTGCTCATGTGACAGGCTCAGTTTGACCATGCGCAGTACGCCTGGCTATCAGCTTTTAACAGGATTCAATTTTCTCCGTTGAAATCAATGGGCTCGTTGTGTCCATTTCTTTTACTGTCTATGGGTCCAAGGCACTTCAGTGGGCCTTTAAGAACAAAATTCTTAGTAACGGCTATTTATCGTCTTATAACTTTCTAATGAATAAAGTTAAGGATATTTTGTACTCCCCAAAACATTTCTTAATAACGTTCTAAAGGTTGAATTCTTGAGAAAGCTAAATGTGCTTCATGTGTTTATCTCACACAGTGTCTGCGTCATAAGAACTGTATTTGATCTGGCAGTGGCGGGCTGGGGGTCTGGGTGTGGGTGTTTACAGCCGCATGGGAACCATCTCACGGGGAGGAAGTGACGTGGAAGCTCGGGAGCATTGTAAACCAAACCAGGATGACGGCAGCCCCCTCAAACTCCCCCTCACAGACTTCCTCTTCCAAATATACTGCACGTGTAAATGGAGCAGAACCAAAAATAAAATTGTGAACTTTTTACCTCAAACAAAGCTTGATAACTCATCACAACTGAATCAAACGTTGTTTACATTACGAGAGACAAATCTGGGGTGTTGTGGGATTTGCAACTTCAGAAAGAACAATATTTGATTTACTTTACAGTGGTTGTGTGACTTCAAATGCACAATAGAGACGCTAGTCATCTCATCTGTAGACGCTCATTTTGAAAGTAAACCTCATTGTGGGAGTTGGCCAAAGAAAAAATCTGACACATAACCTACTCAAAGAACAAACTGACATCAGTCTAGCAACATGGTCAGGCCCAGTTTGTCACGTCTGTAGTGTTGACGATGGAGAAACTTTGGGTACACTCTATGCTATATTTAAGCAAGATAACATGAGACATTCACCATATAACACAGCCTTGAGTGTCTTAAAGGGATACTTCCCCAACAAATCTGCATTCTGTCAGCATTTGCTCACCCTCATGTTGGACTTATTCTTCTGAGGAACACAATGACTTCCAAACAACATTTGACCCCATTGACTTTCATTGTATGTTGTGTTCCACGGAATAAAGTTTGGAGTGTCCATTGTTTTTTAACAGTTACTATAAATTAATATTTTATTAAGCCAATTTAGTGATTAGCACTTTTCTGCTGGACAATCTAGTCCCTAACCTTATAAACTAAGGTTAATACTTGGAAGCTGTAATAGCTGGTATACTTCATTTGGCGCAATATTGTATTTTAACATGACTTGTATAGACCAATCGGCCTCCCGAAATGAAACTATGCAGTTTATAGACCTACAAAACATGGTTTAAACTTCTGCTGTCAAGACTTGTCGGTAACTGTCCTTGATCAGCTGGGCTTCTGTAAGACCTCAGGAGGTCAAGAATGTCCATTTGTCATTTGGAAGACACCTGGCTTGGGATTCTTGCTGGAGACACTGTCAGTGTACAGATGTCAAGTACGAAAGCTGAACAGACTGAAGCAGGAGCTCAAGAAACCTGCTGACTATCCCGTTAATGGGAATAACTGGACAGGATTCCAGTGGCGTGTTACAGTGGACGCAGTATCTGTTACCTCAAGAGCCAACAAGTCACATTTTAAATACTTTAACTAACCTCACTCTAAACTATGAACACATGATCCACTAAAAATATCCCCCAACGCACGCGTCGAGTGGCGGCTCGCTGATTAACGCTATATACGGCCCATCGTACAAAGAGTTCTCTGTGCGATACCTACTCACTGGAGGATGTAACAGTGAATTGAGCATTTTACACCAGTGACAAAGATAGATTACGTGACAGGGGGGAAAATGTAGGGTTTTTTTGGGTGGCAAAATCAAGTTGTGCCAAAAAATTGCTTTGAGAGCAAGATCAGCAAAACCACAGACCAGGAGAGCTTAGGTCTCACTTATATATTTTACATTTTTCTATAGTGGTGAAACTATAGGTTGAGCATTGTACACATTAATGAACATTCATCATTTATCCTTCATGTACCTTCATGAATCCATTAAATATATATATATATATACATACATATACATACTACAACACTACAATCAAATAATTTAGTCGAAAGAATTGTAATCTTTTTAAAAGAAGTCCAAACACCAAGGCTGCATTTGTTTGATAAAAATACAGTAAAAACAGCAATATTATAAAAATAGTGTTGCAATTAAATATAACTGCACTGTAAAAATTAATACGCTTTATCTAATCAATAAAATTGTGGCAAGAGATTACAAGCAATATTATTAATTAAATTGAACAATTTAGAATTGAGTAATAATTCATCAAATGATTCCTTAAAAGTTAACCATTTAAAATGAGTAAAGTGTACAAAAAAATAAATAAATAAACAAAAATATCTGAATAACAGACAGGCGTCAAAGATTAATTATTTTATATTATCTTTATTTTATATTGCCAACATTGACATATTGACAACAAGACACCAGATGTTAACAAGCAGAATCGCTGAAGGAGAAAATCTTAATTTTAAAACAAACCTAAACTGATCACCACAATGGTGACTTTTTTGTATGTTTTACTAATTTTAAATAGTTAACTTTTAAGAAATTATTTTCATTAATTATTACTCAATTATATTTTGTTAAATTGAATTAATTGACAATTTTTTTTGATTAGATAAAGCGCATTAATTTTTACAGTGTTTTAAAATGTAATTTATTCCTGTGATCGAAGCTGAATTTTCAGCACAGTGTCACATGATCCTTCAGAAATCATTCTAATATGATTTGAAACTGTGACATAATAATTTAGGAGTTGAAACTGTAAAAGAATAGCATTTACAGTACTAAAAATCAGCATTTAGTAAAAGTCTGTCACTTTGGATCAATTGTATCCATTTAGCATGACATTTTTTTACGAGTCGGCATAGAAAAAACCCTGTCTTTTATATAATGACACTGAACATTTTGTTCAAACGTCTTCATTCAGCAGTTACAATCAGTCCAGCTGTTTTTCAGGAATGATGATGGTTATACACGTTTGTGGTTAATGAAGAAAACCAAGGAAAGTGCCATGGAGGTCTGACCAGCACCCAGACCACCCAGCAGGATAACCTACACAACTCATATACTGGGTGCACTCGTCCCCATATGTCCTGCTAGCCGTTAATACCACAATTACAACTTCATCCCGCCAAGCCCTTTAAGAAACTGCTGCTTATTCCTTAATATGACAAACCTCAGAAGTTCCAACAGGCCTCTAATAACATTTAAATCCAGAAGTTTTTTGGATGGTTCGCTTTTTAAAATACATCACCGTCACAATATGTATTAATTGGCTTCTCACCATCGAGTGATTCCTCGCACAGCTTATGTTAATGAAAACACACTGGCTGTTGTCATAATTTATTGCTGTTAAGTTGTCATCATTCACCGGTAACTAATGCAATCGCACGTCAGGTTTATAGTTTCCTGAGGGCAATAAACAGTTGAAGTGTGTGCCATTCTTTGAGAGTCTCAGTGCATGGCACACGTTTCCTGTTTGTCTACAAGCGTTTCAACTCTTCTCTAAGAGCACTAAAGCATCAAGAATCATGTGCATTTGCTCATTCTTGCAGAACTTTCCACATGTACTAACAACACGCTTAAACACTTTCACAAAATGGGCACAATGAATGTTATTAAGTACAGGGAGGAGCATTAGGCTTTCCTGGATCACATTTTGCCCTTTGGCCATTATTATTGTACAAGCACCAGTGGAAAGCACTTCTCTCTTCTAAACTGCTGCGTTTCACCCAGGGAACCCCATCCTGGATATTCTGGGTTAACTGTAAAGCCATTCGTTTCAGTAAGCGCTGCCATATAAAATAACTTGTTTACAGTTCTCCAATTACCACAGCGGGGTATAAATAGAGATGCTATTCACATAATTACACCATTTTGGAAAAAGATGTTTGTTTAGTGTTACCTAAACCACTCCAGACACCGTTTAAATAGTGTATTTAAAAAAAAAGTATCAATAGTACATCCAATGTAAAACTTATAAGGGATATTTAAATCGCTTAGACATGTCTATTTCAGTTTTATTACTTGTTTCATTATTTCAATGTATGGGAAAATAAAGGTTCTTTATGGTTCCATGAAGAACCTTTAAACATCCATGGAACCTTTGCATTAAGGTTTCTTTAGATTATAGGGGAAAAGGTTCTTTTTAGAACTGTTCACTGAAAGGTTCTTTGGAGAACCCAAAACGGGTTTTCTATGGCAAAAAAAAAAAACATTTGGAACCTCTTTTTAAAGAGTGTATTATTACTTTTATTCTAACATTTAATATTACATTCTGTACTTCATTAGTATTACTTGTAAAACTATATTTTATACTGATGTATACCATTGAAATACTATATTGCACTAGTTCGGCATACTGCTTAATAAACTATACCATTCTATTCAATACTATAACTAATTGTACTAATCTATTTTATTAACCAAACATAGGCTAAATTAAACAAAACCACAATACTAATAGTAAACACGAGCATCTAGTTGTGACAGTTCAACTTACTTTGTAATGCATGAGTGTGTCAGGTCCAGAGAACGTGCGCGCGCTGGTGTTAATGGTCAGACACGCACCGATCCAGAACTCCTCACGCGCTCTCCAAATCCAGAACCGCGTCAAAGCGCTTCATGTGCGCGTCAATGTGAGAATGATCACAGAACTCCACGTCTCTCATTGGCTTTGACACATGCAGCGATGGAAAAGCGTCTTTTCAATAACAGGGGAAAAAACAACCTGAAGATGTCCAGAGTTATCCTGGATAGATCAGTGATGTTTGAGATCTCCTCTAGTTTACTGACAAGATCCTCACGAGCGCCTGTTTGTCACATTCTCTCTCTCTCTCTCTCTCTCTCTCTCTCTCTCTCTCTCTCTCTCTCTCTCTCTCTCTCTCTCTCTCTCTCTCAGTAAAGAGGGTGGGACTAACGCGTACAGTAATTCAAACAGTCTACAGTGCAAGCGCGTGACGCGACGCGTCCTACACGATCTTATTTTAATCACCACGCGTCGCGTCGAGTGTACAGAGGTTAGAGCTGCGAAAGCGGATAAACGTTTTCAATTATTCCACTTAAGTGGAAATCTGTTTTCATTTTGTCCAGTTATTTGAAGGAACACTATAGTGTTTAGCTACAGAACAATTTCTCTGTGACTTTCTCTTTAATTATTTTATTTTTGTCTAAGATAAAATGAATATGAAATTGTAAACTGTAAAATAGTAACTTAAATTTGTTTAAATAAAATAATAAAAATATCATTCTTACCAATCACTTGCTCATAACCTTTAGTTTCAACTTCACTATCTTCTCCCTCTGAATCTTCACTGCTTTTGTGTCTCCATCAAATGGGTTTTGAGGCGTTCAGGCACTTCGTTTGGCACCTAGAAAAAATGAAATATTAATCAAATTGTATGAATTAGTTATTAGTCTGGGGGATAATCAGTGAGCATCAGAAATGCACATTAAAACGCATCAGTGAAGTTTAGAGTCTGGCGGCAGAAACACACGTGACTCATTACCGCTCACTAGTGGCGTGTTTGTGATTTACACCTTAATACACACTTACCACATATCCTTCAATAACCATAACACACCGATCATCAGAGGGCTTGTGTATTTGTTCATTCAGCTGAGACCGAGTCTGTTAAAGATTTTTTTAAAGCTTAGTTTATCTCGATAACTGAGCATTAGGGGGAGAGCGGAAACAGAGTTCAACCACTCTTGTCCAAGAAAAGCTATGTTCGTGTTTTAATAGACACAGAACACTGACAACCCTTTACCTTTCCAACACTTTTCCTGGCAGCAGGGCACTAATGCTGACACACTCTCACAAAGGAACATGGGTGCTCTCAGGGGCCATGTTTTTCATTGAACAATTTCCCCCAGAGCTGCCAAGTGCGGATAAGGGTAAAACCTCCATGTGAAGTTTAGCAATACTTTGAGCTTAATCTTAAGTGTCTGTGAAGCTTTTGTGGTCATTATTAGGATTTTTCTAAGATCCGTGCATTGATTGGTGTGTGCTTGATACATATACTGTATATCAACATTTTAAAGCCACCATGAAATAAAAATGGACAGTTTTTGTTTTTTTATGGAATATTAGGCTACTGTGTTTATTACAAATCATTCGCCAGTATCATGCCAGTAAACACATTTTCTTTAATTCATGTGCATATATAGTCTAAATCAGAATATCTTCCCCTCCCACTTGCAGCGACATCTCTTCTCTGATGATGTGTTTAGTGGTGTGAGGGCGGGGCAACCTGTCACTCACAAGAGATCCACCAATAGCAAACCACATCCATCCAATCAAATCCCCATGGATAAAATTTATAAAAGCAAGTCCCATTCTACATTTTATCTGGTTCCAGAAACTGTTTCACTCAGATATGTATGGAAGCTTGTTTCCGCCACAGAAAGAAAAATAAAAAAGGTAATTGCGAGTTTATATCTCACAATTCTGAGAAAAGATGTCAGAATTTCGACTTTTGCGATAAACTCGCAAGTATGTGTTATAAAGTCAGAATTGTGAGATGTAAACTTGCAATTGTGAGAAAAAAAGTCAGAATTGTGAGATAAAAAGTCGCACTTCTGTCTTTTTTCTCAGAATTGTGACTTTTTATCTCGCAATTTTGACTTTATCTCACAATTCGGACTTTATAACACGCAATTCTGACTTTATATCTCGCAATTCTGACTTTATATCTCGCAATTCTGACTTTATAACACGCAATTGCGACTTTATATCTCACAATTCTGACTTTATATCTCGCAATTCTGACTTTATATCTCGCAATTCTGACTTTATAACACGCAATTGCGACTTTATATCTCACAATTCTGACTTCATATCTCGCAATTCTGACTTTATATCTCACAATTCTGACTTTATATCTCGCAATTCTTACTTTATATCTCACAATTCTGACTTTATATCTCGCAATTCTGACTTTATATCTCGCAATTCTGACTTTATATCTCGCAATTCTGACTTTATATCTCGCAATTCTGACTTTATATCTCGCAATTCTGACTTCATATCTCGCAATTCTGACTTTATATCTCGCAAATCTGACTTTATATCTAGCAATTCTGACTTTATATCTCGCAATTCTGACTTTATATCTCGCAATTCTGACTTTATAACACGCAATTGCGACTTTATATCTCGCAATTCTGACTTTATATCTCGCAATTCTGACTTTATATCTCGCAATTCTGACTTTATATCTCGCAATTCTGACTTTATAACACGCTATTGTGACTTTATATCTCACAATTCTGACTTTATATCTCGCAATTCTGACTTTATATCTTGCAATTCTGACTTTATATCTCGCAATTCTGACTTTATATCTCGCAATTCTGACTTTATATCTCGCAATTCTGACTTTATATCTCGCAATTCTGACTTTATATCTCGCAATTCTGACTATATCTCGCAATTCTGACTTTATATCTCGCAATTCTGACTATATCTCGCAATTCTGACTTTATATCTCACAATTCTGACTTTATATCTCGCAATTCTGACTTTATATCTCGCAATTCTGACTTTATAACACGCAATTGCGACTTTAAATCTCACAATTCTGACTTTATATCTCGCAATTCTGACTTTATATCTCACAATTCTGACTTTATAACACGCAATTGCGACTTTAAATCTCACAATTCTGACTTTATATCTCACAATTCTGACTTTATATCTCGCAATTCTGACTTTATATCTCGCAATTCTGACTTTATATCTCGCAATTCTGACTTTATAACACGCTATTGCGACTTTATATCTCACAATTCTGACTTTATATCTCGCAATTCTGACTTTATATCTTGCAATTCTGACTTTATATCTCGCAATTCTGACTTTATATCTCGCAATTCTGACTTTATATCTCGCAATTCTGACTTTATATCTCGCAATTCTGACTTTATAACACGCAATTGCGACTTTATATCTCACAATTCTGACTTTATATCTCGCAATTCTGACTATATCTCGCAATTCTGACTTTATATCTCGCAATTCTGACTTAATATTTCGCAATTCTGACTATCTCACAATTCTGACTTTATATCTCGCAATTCTGACTTTATCTCTCATAATTCTGACTTTATATCTCGCAATTCTGACTATATCTCGCAATTCTGACTTTATATCTTGCAATTCTGACTTTATATCTCGCAATTCTGACTTTATATCTCGCAATTCTGACTTTATATCTCGCAATTCTGACTTTATATCTCGCAATTCTGACTTTATATCTCGCAATTCTGACTTTATATCTCACAATTCTGACTTTATATCTCGCAATTCTGACTTTATATCTTGCAATTCTGACTTTATATCTCGCAATTCTGACTATATCTCGCAATTCTGACTTTATATCTCACAATTCTGACTTTATATCTCGCAATTCTGACTTTATATCTCGCAATTCTGACTTTATAACACGCAATTGCGACTTTATATCTCACAATTCTGACTTTATATCTCGCAATTCTGACTTTATATCTCACAATTCTGACTTTATATCTCGTAATTCTGACTTTATATCTCGCAATTCTGACTTTATATCTCGCAATTCTGACTTTATAACACGCTATTGCGACTTTATATCTCACAATTCTGACTTTATATCTCGCAATTCTGACTTTATATCTTGCAATTCTGACTTTATATCTCGCAATTCTGACTTTATATCTCGCAATTCTGACTTTATATCTCGCAATTCTGACTTTATATCTCGCAATTCTGACTTTATATCTCGCAATTCTGACTTTATATCTCGCAATTCTGACTATATCTCGCAATTCTGACTTTATATCTCGCAATTCTGACTATATCTCGCAATTCTGACTTTATATCTCACAATTCTGACTTTATATCTCGCAATTCTGACTTTATATCTCACAATTCTGACTTTATATCTCGCAATTCTGACTTTATATCTCACAATTCTGACTTTATATCTCGCAATTCTGACTTTATATCTCGCAATTCTGACTTTATATCTCGCAATTCTGACTTTATATCTCGCAATTCTGACTTTATAACACGCAATTGCGACTTTATATCTCACAATTCTGACTTTATATCTCGCAATTCTGACTTTATATCTCGCAATTCTGACTTTATATCTCGCAATTCTGACTTAATATTTCGCAATTCTGACTATCTCACAATTCTGACTTTATATCTCGCAATTCTGACTTTATCTCTCATAATTCTGACTTTATATCTCGCAATTCTGACTATATCTCGCAATTCTGACTTTATATCTTGCAATTCTGACTTTATATCTCGCAATTCTGACTTTATATCTCGCAATTCTGACTTTATATCTCGCAATTCTGACTTTATATCTCGCAATTCTGACTTTATATCTCACAATTCTGACTTTATAACACGCAATTGCGACTTTATATCTCACAATTCTGACTTTATATCTCGCAATTCTGACTTTATATCTCGCAATTCTGACTTTATATCTCGCAATTCTGACTATATCTCGCAATTCTGACTTTATATCTCGCAATTCTGACTTAATATTTCGCAATTCTGACTATCTCACAATTCTGACTTTATATCTCGCAATTCTGACTTTATCTCTCATAATTCTGACTTTATATCTCGCAATTCTGACTATATCTCGCAATTCTGACTTTATATCTTGCAATTCTGACTTTATATCTCGCAATTCTGACACAGAACACTGACAACCCTTTACCTTTCCAACACTTTTCCTGGCAGCAGGGCACTAATGCTGACACACTCTCACAAAGGAACATGGGTGCTCTCAGGGGAGTTTTTAGTCGTTTTCGCGGATGCGTGTGAACGGGATCGTTTTGATAACTGTGCAGTCTGTGTGCGCAAACAAACCCACAAAGGAAAATGTTTCCACATCATTGACATCAATGTACCCCAAGTATGCTTCTCCCTGTGCCTGTTTGCCTGTGTTCTTGATCCCTGTTTGTTTCTGTAGATACACAGGACTTGTTACTAAGAATCTGCAGGCTATTCATGTCTAACACACAGAGGGCTATTTAGTAGTTTGCATTTGTGGCCGAGCTCACAACTGGACACCTGTAATCCTCAACATATAAGCCTGATTACAGAAAACATGCTTTCTATTGTTACGGCTCATTCTCTGGTTTCACTGGGGAAGTCCTAGCGTGCAAAACTCGCTTCAAATCATCCCGCATTATGTGGCTCACCTGACAAGTTCTCAGGCACTGATGTCTCTAAAGCTGCCTTTGAGGCATGCCATCTCTGAGTGTTACATAACCTGATACCTATGCTTACAGGTATGCTTTTCATAAATATATCTCATATTACCGGACTCTATTATGCCAAAAATGTTACATTATGATGTTGCATGAAAACCCATGTGCAGAAGTACACTTACAGCATCAAACAAAAAAAAGAAAAATTAGTCAATCGAATTTACAACTTTACCCTACTCCAAAATATAATCACATTTATATTAAAGAAAAACACTATTCGAAGTATCGCAAGCAATAAAGCATTTTTCATGTTTATCATATTATTTAGAAAAAGTTACATATATGAAATATTGTTTGTGATTTTATAAATATATTCATAATAAATATATTATAAATATATAAAAATATATTTTATATATTAAATATAATACAATAAACATAACAAATGAAATAAAAATAATAATTAGTTTTCTGTGGATTTTCTCTTTAATGTATCCTTAAATACATTATCACAAATATATTGCAATGCTTTGCCCATTAAAAACCCATGATGCATTTATATATATATTTTTTTTATTATCATCTTTATAATTATTAATTTAGCAGACACTTTTATCCAAAGTGTTTCAACAATTATGGAAATGCACCTTCTACCAGAACACAATTTTAAACAACCAAGCTGGATAAACGCTCTACTATATACTCAAAATACAAAGTCATGTGGCAAAAACTGAGCATGGATCAGCTGAACATGCAAATCTTGCTGCAGTGACATTCAACATCCATTCAAAGTGGGTCAGTTTGCGCTTCCTTCTCCAACACATTCAGCTTTTTTAGAGCATCAGCCATCGGGACAGCCAGAGAATCCAAACTGTATAAACAATGGCACAAACGCTCACACTCGGTGCATAAGGATAGCATTATCACGGTGTCTTGTTTTGAAACTGAAGTCGTAAGAGGAGAAGGCTGCAGTGGTTGTGGGGAGGAATTGGTGGTTTTGTGGGCACCTCAAATGCCCTTGATGTGCCTTTCATTATCTCAAACACTCTTGATGGATTCCCTACAGCTGTGGCCGAGAGAAAGAAACGAGAGAATCAAGCACCAACGATGAGCCTGTTCACACCAAGGACGATATCTAAATATCTAAATATAAAAGAAAAGCAGAGTCCACACCACAACTATAGCGGCACAGAGAAACAATATCGTTGGAATCACTTTCAGAACTATTTTTTTTTCCTGCTGATGGACGATAAAAACATTGACAGCCAATCAGAATCAATCCTGCTTTAAAGAGCTCGCGCATTTAAAGCAGCAGACGACGTAAAAGCAGAATGGATTCTGATTGGACGTCAATTAGCTTCCAATGATGTCGACTCGATTTTTAAAACTATCGTTATCTTTACGGCCAGTTCATACCAAGAACAATAACTATAAAGATAACTATAAAAAAACTATTGCTTATTAGCGTCAACACCAGCAGACGCAGACTGATGTCATGAAATGGCGTATGTATGACACGCCAATTCGTATTTTCATTTTTGGTGTGCTATCAACACGCATAATCGCTTTTCAGCGTGTTTATGAACGCCGTTGACTTAACTTTACATTACTGTATATATAAATATATGACCCACCCCGTCCCTAAACCTAACCGTCAGTGGGGTTAATAGCATTTATGAGCCTTCCCTTTCCATCCTAGGAAAAAAATATCACTCCCCAGAGGTAGATCTACAGTACATTTTGCTTCGTTTCGCTCGGACAGTTAACAGCATGTACATACACGCGGAATCACTGCGGACATTTAACGGCGTTGACATACGCATACACGCGGATAGCTCAAAATGCGTTTAGATAACACGCCACTTGACCTGAAAGTGGCGTGTATGTTTACGCAAAAGTCATGATGCCATGTTGGCAGACGTTATCGTTCCGTTTCTTCTAAGCGCGCGGAGCAGTTTTGTGCTCTGTCACTTTAAATGCTCGAGCTTTTTGTAGCAGGATGGATTCTGATTGGCTGGTTAATGTTTTTAATTTTAATTCAAAAAATCGTTCTGAAAGTGATTCCTATAATATAAATTCACTGTACCGTTATCTTTATAAGGGGCTTTCGCACTGGGTATAGGAACTTAGTTAGGAACTAGCCATCAGGGCGGTTCCCTGAAAAAATATTGTTCCCCTATATGGCCATTTTCCTGGTTGCATTCGTATAGCCAGTAAGAACTGTCGGAAGTGATTTAACACAGCCGACGGCAATGTCGTTTAAAGGGATACTCCGCTTTTTTTGGAAATAGGCTAATTTTACAACTCAACTTTTTTTATAACTCATCCGTTTAAATTATATGAAACCATAAAGTGCTGCATAATTAAGGGCGTGGTCACTTGAGTGACAAGTTAATTGCGGCTGCTGTCACTATTAGCCGTCTGTTTGCTGTTTGTTAGCCGTTACGCCCCCTCAGCTAATCCCGCCTTTTGCCCATTTTCGGTTGTCCGTGAGTGACGCACTGCCAAAATGGCGACGGCCGGCTCCTCCCACTTTGGGCTTCAAAAATTCTCTTCAGAAACCTACGGGTGACGTCACGGACTCAACATCCATATTCCATATTTTTTTTAAAGTCTATGGTTAAACCCAACTCTGAAAAGGCGTTCCTAAAACTAAATTCGTTCCGAGTTCCTGCGGTGCGAACACACCAAAAAGTGGGTAATTCCACCATTAGTTCTGTAAGAAACCATGAAAAGGTGCAAAAGCCCTCAAGTTGTAGTGTGGACTTTACCTTTTGCATTTAGATTTTTATTTCTCTATTGTTATCACAGTTATTGTCCTTTATCCTCAGAACCTGTGCACTCTTATTTAATCCTAAATCCAATACATATTCATCTTTTTATTTCAATATTATGAACACTGACACCAAACAAAATCACCGGCTTGATTAAGTCCTCAAACTGTCCGACAAAGAAAGCCACGGTCGACGTCAAAGCTCTTTTTGTCATAAAAGGAGCCGTAAATAAGCTTGACTCGATATTAGTAAACGGTGGCATTCATCTCCTGGACAAACATATCTATTTACGAAGGCAAACCACGTCCCGAAAAAAAGCCGACCTCTCTAAATTTGTATCTTTCTATTTCTATTCTCAGGTCCGCATTCCCCAAACGAGACGTGTTGAAACACCGTGTCACACGAGCACACGCACTTTATTGACTTGTGTTCACCACAGACACGTCATTTTTTCGCCAACATCTATCAATTTGGATACTTTTTGGTCACTTACCAGTCCGATAAGGTTCTTCTCCAGGAAGGTCAACCCTCCAGCACCTGCTGTGGGTCAGTCTTTGTAGAAAAGTAAAATTAAAAAGATAGTTTATTTGTCACAAAAAAAAAAGGCTAAGGAAAAGGTAATAAAGCCAGACCAGCTGGCTTTGAAGAGAAACCCAAAATTGGGTTGTGTTTGGTTCAGATCTCGATCCACAGTGAAGGGGAGATGGCATCCTCACCCCAACCGCACCCAACAAGGACATACACACTCACACACACATATGCACATGTATGCGTGATGGTTCAGTGTCTGGCAGGGCCTCTCTCACCTGCTGCCGTCAGTCTGGGGTATATTTAGATGAAAGTATCACTGACATGCAGACCTCTGTTGGCCTTGGCACAAGTGCCCAGGATTATTGCCCCTTCAAGAAGATATTGCAGCTTTTCATGCAGATTAATTTCATTTAGATGAAATTCAATTTGCATTTGACAGGACAAGAGCATGCTGTTCTTTGGAAAGCAGCATTGTTTTAGTATCATTACTATCGTAGTTTTAGTTAATATTTTTAATTCTATAGTATTTTTATCTTTTCAATTCAATTTTAAAGTTTTAGTAATTTAATCATGTGTTTGTTTACGTTTATATATATATATATATATATATATATATATATATATATATATATATATATATAATGCCTTTTATATATTTAGTTTGAGTTAGTTTAGTTCTTTAGAAATGTTGCCTTGGCAACTTGCTCAAATGAAATAAGTTAGAAATAAGTTTTTTTATATTTTATTTTATTTCAGTTAATACTTATTTTATTTCAATTAATGAAAATGTTATTTATTGTTTTATTTAAAATAAATATATATATAAATATCACATAAAGAAAATTAGGTCTATTTTAAAACTATTATAATATTTTTTTCTGGAATTGTGACATTATTGACTAACCCTAACATGACAATAATTTTTTTAAGATTTGGTTGAGATTTAGATTAAATCTTTAGATTGTTCTCAATGTTGATTGTCAATAAAATTTTCATTCTAGTAATACTGTAAAATTTTATTCACTATAATCAATCAATTCACTGATCACTTATAAAGATTCACTGGCACTCAAAAATAAATACATTTTCTCTCACACACACACACACACACACACACACACACACACACACACACACACACACACACACACACACACACACATATACATGTTACATGTACTTACTATAGTAATAACAGTAAATTATGCATAATAACAAGTAACTAACCCTAAAACAAACCCTAACTGTAACTCTAGTAAGTACATGTAATTAATATCACCCAGTACTTATTTAAGTATGTAAAATGTAATACATCACCTTTAAATAAAGTGTAACTATATATACTATAAAAGTTACAAACTAACTATGACAAATACTTCTACATCATTTATTATTATTAACCCACATTAATTTCAACTAAATTAACATTATTTAATTATTATTTATTTATTATGTTAACTTCAACGTAACATTGATGCACTGTGAACTGAGACTTATTATTAATATACTATGAAAATATATTGCTCAAATGTTAGTTCATGTTAGTAATGCATTAAATGAAACCTTATTATAAGGTGTTACCATATATATATACTGTATATATATATATTTTTTTTTTTTTGTGAAATAACAGTACTGCTGAATGACTGAAAAACATATGCATTATTTTTGTAGCATTGCTTTGAACAGTCATAATGTAAAGTTTGCATTCACATGCATCTTTTGAAATGGGATACTCTAAGAAAGAGGACACTAGCGGTCACATGACTCTCCTGGAACATATCCCTGGTCACCATGTGGTAATGGGAGGGCCCTGCTGGTCTGTCCTGGTATGCATGTCGACCAGTCCCAGAGAGACACTGAACCTCCAGTGGAAACCAAAGATAACAAACATTTGCCCACGCAGTGGCTGTCTTAACATGGATGGGTGAAAACGTATAACCCTGTAGCTGAGCTTTTGGGAAATGACAGTGGCATAAAACTCTACCTTAGATTTACCGGAATTGTCCAATTCGACAAAGACGATAGGCCAATCCTAATCTGAAAACGCCAAGCAGCAAACGCCGTGCAATTGTCCAAGACGTGAGTTCAGGATGGATTGGACTTGGACTGCTCACAACCTGTGTTTACAGAGAGACAATTTAAACAAACTTGCATGGAATATAGAGAAAGTCAATTATCTGTCTCCACAGCAGAAGTTCCAGTAATGTGTCTGAAGAGGTTGAAAGGGATTTTTCCACTCAGTATTTTTGACTTTTTTTTTTTCCAGTACAAAAATCTGAACATTCTTAAAATCAACATCAACTTGAGAAACTAATTACTTAAGGAATTAAGTTCTGAAATTTGGTAACACTTTAGTTTATGGTCCATTTCTCACTGTTAAATAGTTTCTTATTATGCATATTATATTAGCTGTTCATTACTTATAAAGCATTTAATGCCTTATTCTGCATGACAATATATCCTACATCCCTTAATCCTACCCAATACCTAAAGTCAACACCTTACTAACTATTAATAAGCAGTAGGAACTTATTGTGGCAAAAGCCATAGGAAATGGTTAGTTAATAGTGAGAACTGGATGCTAAACTAAAGTGTGACCGTGACGTTTATGCTTAAAGTCACCATGAAATCAAAATTGACAATTATTTTTTTAACAGAACATTGCAGTATTCACAACAAATGATTTATCTGTATACATCATTATTTTTTAAATGAATGTGCCCTTTTAATCTTTAATCAGTCACATGAGATCCATAGCAAACCATAACCATCCACTGATCCAATCAATTCCTGATAGACAAAACAAGCCCCCCACTCTCGCATAAAGTCAAAACGAACACTATGTGTGAGAGTTAGAAATCAGGAATGGTGAGAGAACATTGTGCTTGGTACATTTCTCCTCTTCAAACCAAACTTGGGTCTTCAGCCGACAAAGTTGAAACCCCGGCTAGCGTGGTTTCCTGTTTGTTTTTTGATGAAAACATTCCAGAATTTTCTCCACATTATGGACTTCACTGGGGTCCAAACAGTTCAAGGTCCAAATGAGAGTTTCAGTGCAGCTTCAAAGGGCTTTAAACGACACCAGATGATGAATAAGGGTCTTATCAAGCGAAACGATCGCTCATTTAATAAATAAATAAAAAGGTTTAAGTTTTATAAACACAAATGCTCTCCTTGCTCTGTCCTGTAATGCACGTTCGTGACTTTCTCAAATCTTTTTCCGAGTCATTTGTTTCATTCAAAGAACGAAATGACTTCAAAAAAGATTCGTTCATTATGATGAACGAGTTCGAACAGGAGAGTCACGAACGCCCATCACAGAACAATGCAAGGCGAGCATTTGTGCTTATAAAACTTAAACTTTGTAATTTATTTTTTAAATGAGCGACCGTTTCGCTTGATAAGACCCTTATTCATCGTCTGGAATCGTTTAAAGCCCTTTGAAGCTGCACTGAAACTCTCATTTGGACCTTGAACCGTTTGGACCCCAGTGAAGTCCATAATGAGGAGAAAAATGCTGGAATGTTTTCATCAAAAACCTTAATTTCTTTTCAACTGAAGAAAGAAAGATATGGACATCTTGGATGACATGGGGGTGAGTAAATTATCAGCAAAAGTTTTTTTTTTTTTGAAAGTGAACTACTCCTTTAACTGTATGTTCACACCGTCGCCGACTTGAGCTTCCAAAGCGGCCTGAAGTAATTCATTTTCAATGGAAACCGGCTTTTCTCAGTTGCAAGGAGCGTCAAATCCATCGGTGTCGCGTTTTGGGCATTTTGAGCGTCAATCAGAAAGTTGAAAGAAGCTCAACTTTATGGTAAAAGTGACACAGTTCAGTGGCAAGAAGCGGCAAAACGCCAGTAACCAATCGGAATATAAACGTCCTTCAAAATTGCCTGATTCCGGAGAAACATGAATGTAAACTTTCGTTCCTACCAAAACATTAGCTCCGAGAAAATGGAAGTTTCCTACTGGTTTCGTATCATTTATGACATGACGTTGTTTGCTTATAGGGACCGCATGAGCGCAACTTTTATTTGAAATATTTACAAACGCTCGTTTTAAAGCCGGAATGCATTTAATTCGCTCACGGTGACACCGATTTGACCGTAATAATAATAAAAACAGTTTTTTTCCCCGACCAAATGCGACCAAAACGGCTATAAAAATGTTGTCATTATTAAATGTATTGCTTGTTTTTTTTTTTTCTGTTCATTACATTTCATGTTGTGACACTTCTATTCTCCCTGAAACATCAGAGCGTTCAAAGCGTCAACAAGCTTCCCCGTGCTTTTTGACAAGCGTCCTTGACAGGGCGGCCAGAGCTTCTTTGACGCTCAAGTCGGCGGCGGTGTGAACGTACAGTTACACTACTAACCCAACTAAACCAGGCCTCACCCCCTATTTTTTTGGAAATGAGGAAATTGTGATGTGTTTGTTCCCTGAAGAAAACTCATGACTACTACGATGGAGCCGCAGTGGCACTGATATAGTGATATACTTTGCAGACATGCTCAAACAGCAACATTACGCTCTAAAGAAAGTTTAAAAGCTCCTTTAAGTACGTTTAGATGTAAACAAGACAAAAATACTGAGTAAGAAAATCTTTTTTTTATTTTTTGCAGTGTGGGGGTTGGTCATGCGCTCTGGCAACAAAACCTGTGTCTCGTTGGCCTTGTGCTCCGCTCAGCACTAGGAGTGGCGTGTGGCACCGGTGGCAAGGCCTAATGACAGAGCACCCGCGCCAGAGAGATCTTGTGGGAACACCATGTCCGGCACACCCAGGAGGGGCTCCAACATTGTGACACATTTATAGGGAAGCCGTTCCCAACACAAAACTTTTGTTGTTTTTGTTGTTGGCGGCGCAATCGAGCTTCAACGGCGGTGTCGGCCGTCAATATTTCACCCCTGTGTGTCTGATGCACCGCCGACTTATCGCTCAAAGGCTTTTTGTTTTGTTACGGCAAGGGGGGAAAAAAATCCACATGTTCGAGCTATTATCCTAACGAGTTGGCTGACAGATTTGCATGTGTGTTTCTGCTCTGGTCGCCACAGAAAAAAAAAGGTTGTATATGAGACTCTGCCTAGTTTTATTCAAAAAGTCCTGAGGTTTGTGGCTACAAGGTTTTTGGCTTTCCATAGAGGTGCCTCTGTGTAGGAGAACAACCGTGCCGTTTCCCCAACACACTGTGGCGTGAGCTGACTTCAGCCCGTCAGGCCCTGCTCCGCCACACAAGGTCTCACTGTGTGTTTTAAGACCAGGCGCTGCGAAGCAAAGCAGAAACAATGAGCACCGTGGCCCTCCAAAATTATGGATATGCAATTGAAGATAGTGTTAACTATAAAAAACATCCCTGAGAAACGGTAAGAAACAAAAAGAATACAGCAGGAACAAGTGTCGGTTTGTAGGGGGTTGGGAGAAGAAACAACGGTTCTGAGAAGTTCTTCCTCCAAAGATAATATTTTCAGAAGATCTTTGCGCACACATCTGGTTCTATTCAAGGGCGACTTATTGGTAGTGCCATAGCTTATTTTTCTTCGCCCTGCACCTCTACAGTGCCCTTCCAAGCATATCCCAGCGGCCCGGCTGAAAATGCTAATGTTCCCGACACTTAGTCAAGTCAGGCTCTTGGGAAGGGTTCTGAGGATTGACCTCTCAGCTCCTTCCTCTAGAGGATGAAGTGATGATATCTGAGGGCAGATCAATGAGACATAAATGCAGAAACTTCATTCAATATAAATATTAGTCTCAAGAGCTCACCTGCTTGCTCTACTCTTTGGAGTCAATAAAGTGCTTTTGACATTTGAGTCATTTCTGTAAAACAGGTGGTATTTATTTATTTATTTTTTTTAAGTAAAATGTACAAAATGAAATATATATGGGGTGGTGATGGCGCAGTGGATAAGACACATGCCTTTGGTGTGAGACCTGGGTTTGAATCGACTGCGAGATACCAATGTGTCCCTGAGCAAGACATTTAACCCCTAGTTACTCCAGAGGCATGCGACAATTGGCAATTGTATGTCGCAAATGAATATAAAAGTCTCTTATGCTTACCAAGGCTGCATTTAAAAAGAAAAAAAAAACAGTAAAAACTAATGTTGTAAAATAATATTACAATTTAAAAAAACTTTCTGTTTGAAAATATTTTAAAATTTAATTTATTCCTGTGATGCTGAAAAAAAATCATTTTAGATAATTTTTGAAACATTGCTATATATATATATATATATATATATATATATTACTAGTTTATTTACTATATATACTAATATAGTTCTCCATACTCAACACGACGGAATCCAACAGCGTGCATGGGCGAAGGTATAATACATGTATTAAATTGTATGAAATAATCCCGGAAAAAGCACAAACACAGCTGAGGGTGACGCTAACAGACAGCAGACAAACGACTAGCAGTGAAAGCAGCGGCACCTGTCACTCAAGTGGCCACGCCCTTAATTATGCAGAACTTTAAGGCTTAAATATAATTTAAACAGATGAGTTGTAAAAATATTCACCCCCCTCACAGTCGTCATGAAGGGCAAAATTAGCGATATAGACCAAAACAACTATTTGCCACCAGGCTCTAAACATGTTTTTTTCCTGCTGTGAAGTTAGACATTTTAACTTGGGAGAGATACAGATTTGACTCGCTTCTGCAGCCAGCCTCAATGAATTGCAGTTTAATTCACTTCCATGTTGGCTTCAACAGAGAGATGGGGAGGTTGCCCCTTGGTAAAAACGCGTTGTTTAGTGTCTGACCCTGTAAATGCAAATGAGCTGTTGCTCCCGGCAAAGAGGGCTTGTGTCCTTTCACCTCACACATCCACTCAAAATTCCTAAAAACTTTTAGTCTTTTATGTTCAGAGTCAGAAAGATGGAAAGACTCAAGAAGACGTGACAACATGTACAACATTTCTGAATGGTTAGTCAATTCAAGTCAAGTCAAGTGTTATTTCTAAAGCACATTTAAAAGCAACAGAATTGTGCCAAAGTGCTGTACAGAAAGACAATGAGCAAATAAAAAGAAAGCATAAAAAGAGACAAGGCAAATACAGATATAAACACATAACACCTTATAATCCAAATCATAGATAATAAAAAAAATCAATCAATAGAGACCTAATTAAAGGCCAGAGAGAATAAGTTTTAAGAGCCGATTTAAAACTGGCTAATGAATGGTTAGTTGGTTGAATTTATGTACAGTAGCAGATGTGTAGTTATCTTCTAGTCAATGATTAGCATATTCTGTCTTGATAATCTATAAATTATGTTCCCATGGGCGGGGTTTATGTAAATTTTAGGATTCATGATTTCACTAACCTGGGAAGAATGTCGTGTAGTCCCTACCAGCCGTTACAGCGCAGTCTCATCCCAAGACGTCATATAACTGACGTCTTGGGACGTCTTTTGACCATACGTCAACATCCGCCTTTTTAGGGTAACCTTAAACGTCGGTTAGATGACGTTATCGGATCCTAACCCTCCCCCAGACCTAAACCTACCCCTAAAGGTTAAAGGTAAAGTGTCAGTTAAATGACGGCCCGGGATCGTCAAAAGGCGGATGTTGACGTATGGTCAAAAGACGTCCCAAGACGTCAGTTATATGACGACCTGGGATGAGACTGTGTTATTTGTTGTTGTCCTTAAAAAACTGTTTCTTTAAAGGAAAATATCTCCCTTTGCTTCGAACTTTGAGCGTTGTAACTTTGCAGATGTTGTTTATGCACAAACAGTACATTACACACTAACTAAAGTTAGAAAAGTGAAATCATAATCAGCCACCCCTGTAAGTAAATCAGTTTCATGCATAATTGAAAATTAAGTTGTGAACTTGAAAATTCCACATAACTTTTTTTTTTTTCAATTATGCATGAAGTTTATTAATTTTAAGGCAACAGGTTCTCACTGTTTTTTTTTTTTTTAGTTAAGTCAGCTGATCACTTTTTACAGAGTGTGTGTACAATATATATATAAATATATACTGTATATAGTACAGTATATACTATATATACATTTAAATAACTGGTGGGGGGGTTCTATACATTTTACAATAAGTAAACGTTTCAAGTTAAGACTCCTCTATTTATTGTTTTTATCAAAAGGAAAGCTGTCAACTCTTTTGTGTAATGTAATGATTAAGCTTTAAAAACTTCACAATTCAGCACATTCTCTGCTTGAAATCTCAAGAGAAAATCGTATTAACCTGGACAAGACGGCCGATTCATACAACGATCCATTTCTTGTTGCTGACATGCAAGTGATGCAACCAACGTGGTGAACAAATAAACTCCAACAAATAAAGGGGAGTTCAGGGCACACGCATTGAGAGAGTCTACATTTACCTAGAAGAGCCTCATTCCTGGTTCTCAATAGCTTTTTGTTCACAGTTCATTTGGAGACATCAGCTGAATACTCATATTCATGGCATAAAATGATGCACTGTCAGTTCGGACCATCATTTTTTAGAGCCCAGACAACTTGTGCTTTTCTTTCCTTTCTATGTGTTTGCACAGCCTGAAATTATGGAACCGCCACTAACAGGATGTGTGCGTTCCCGGGGTACTTTGTGAGTATTCCGATTGCATCACAAGTCCTGGATTTCATGGGTTTTTCACGGTACATTTACTGTGTCATTTATAAAAGCGGCTCTCTACTAATATGCTAAATACAACCGTGCTGAAAGAATATACGTGCCAGATCGTAATTTGATTCGAATTAAATTTTTCTAATGGCATCCTCCAGAAAGTGCAAAGTAAACACGTGCTCTTTCCCGTCACTTTTCCACCAAGTGGTTTTGACAGGATCTTAAACATCTGGACAGTGTACATCATATGGAACACACACAATTCTTTCTTCCACGCCGAGTAAACTGGCCTCAAGCAAGTCCATGAGAGAACCCACCAGTTAATCAAAGCAAATATGGCATTTTCTTTAACAAACAGACCCTTATCTTGAGTGGAAAATCTTGAAATGAAGGAAAAAAATTACTTTCAAACAAATTTACACATTTTTTGATTGTTTTTAACATATAATACAGGGAAAATTTGGGAAATCAGTGTGGATTGACGTTGCACTGAGCAATTTTGGGGGGGTGTGGGACACTACATGATGTCTGGAGTGAGATCCTGCAGTGGAGCCATTATTTAGGGCCTGGGGGATCCCAGCTAGGGGTCGTGGCCCCTGATGACCCTTGGATGATGGGCAGGACTCCATCCATGAGGACACATGACAGCAGGAAGTACTAGCTAATGTGGCTCTGATTAGAGTCCTTATCTCCAGCCTATCTGACGGGAAGAAATGAACCGCTGACTAAAAGCGTAAAAGGAACAGAGCCATGGTAAAGAAAAATTCTGTCATCACTTTCTACCGTAGAACAAAAAAATGTGTGGTGACTTCTTTATTTTCATGGAAATTGCTGTAAATGAAAAGTTCGCCTTGCTTGTTTTTTTTAGTCAGAACCAGAATAGAAAATTACACATAGTCCTGGTTCGCTTAGTATTCACACTGTCATTTTTAACACCGAACCTAAAACAAATAAAAACGTCTTTTGACAAGAAAAAACTAGCTATGCTTGAGCATTCAGTCATTTAGTTTCAGTTTTAGGGTCTCATCTTGTGACATCATGTCCTGTTTT
This sequence comes from Pimephales promelas, assembly GCF_988280905.1. Lineage (NCBI taxonomy): Eukaryota > Metazoa > Chordata > Actinopteri > Cypriniformes > Leuciscidae > Pimephales > Pimephales promelas. The sequence continues at coordinate 22,933,603 of NC_142791.1, forward strand.
TGTCATTTTCATGTCTTGGTCCGTGGTGTTTTTGTATTTCAGTCAAACCCCACCAGAGTTCGTTTGGAAGCGGATCGAGACCCATCTTGTTTGTAGCGCACCAGGGTTCGGGTGGCAGCGATCATTCATACACTCTAAAAAATGTTGGGTTATTTCAACCCAAATTTGGGTCAAATATGGACAAACCCAAATGTTGGTTTAAAAATTTAATTTAAAAAATGTACAATTGAAAGTAAAAGGTGAAGTTGGGTTAAAATCTCATATTACATTTTTAAGACAACATTTGGGTTTGTCCATACAGTATTTTACCCAATTTTGTGTAACCAACATTGTTTAGAGTGTATGAACCACACTAACAGAGCAATCTCACCAGTGGTTGTTTTAATTGAACAAAAGTGTGAACATACTCGAAATGTCATAAAGAACCATAAAAGTATCCTAAAAGTGCATGATCCATACTTACAGAGATGCACAGCCAGGATTTTCTTCAGAACTTCACTGTTCACTGTTTCAATGAAAAAAGAAAGAAACAATTTTCAGTAAAAAGCATTCTTTTAAAACAAAAATAAAATAGTTTTTATTCTTGCAAACCTTCAAAAATCTGATTCAAAGAACAAATTTAATCATAAAAATTGGGAAAATAGAGAGTTATGAAACATTATTAAAAAAAAACATAATCAAAAAAAATTATAAATAGTCATACGTTAATAAATAAATCAGATTGACCAAACAAATTAACCAAACTAATGCAAATTCAGTTTATTAACAAAGTGAAAATTAATCATAAAATAAGGACTTTTACTTTTACTTGTTTCCACCACCATGTCCCTATGGGGCCCCGTACTTGTGTTTTCCACAAAAGTCATTTTTAGTTGATGTTTCACATGAATGCAGCAACAAAACGCATTTTAGAAATATCTAAAACAGTATTTAAAAAAAAAAAAAAAAGGCAGCTGTGGTCACCGGAACTTTTCTGGAAAAAAACATGCATGCAATATTTATGTAAAAACAAAACAAAAAAAAAAACAAATATATTTCATATTCAATGAAAGGTCCCACTTTATATTAAGTGGCTTTAAGTACTATGTACTTACATCTCAAAAATAGCCCGTTCTCATCCTTTAACGTTATATAGAACGCTATATGCAAAAACGGCGCTATACTACGCACATGGCGCCCTTTATCGTTAATATAACACGCGAACCCAAGACGTTAGAAATCCTTTAGCGTGAATATGACACGCACACCCTACCCCACACCTAAACTTAGCCCTCACAGCACGTGTTATATTAACGATAACGGGTGCCGTGTGCGTAGTATAGCGCCGTTTTTGCATATAGCGTTCTATATGACGTTAAAGGATGAGAATGCGTTGGCTCATGTTGTATTGTAAATCACTTTTGGTGCTATTGAGGTGGGATACGGGTAAGGTTAGGGACAGGTGTGGTGGTATGGGTAGGTTTAAGGGTAGGTTTAAGTGTAAGGGATGGGTCAGCTGTGTAATTACAGATGTAATTACATAAATTAATTACGGCTGTAATTACATGCTGGTATTTTTTAAATATAAGTACAATGTAAAAACATGTGTGTACACAATAATTCATTTATATCAAACTATTAATTTCAATGCAAGTACATGGTACTTAAAGCCACTTAACTTAAAGTGGTATCCAATGAAATAATGTTAGTATACCGAATTTTAAAACGTTTTTTTTTTTTTTTTACTTTATGTTAATTAACTGACAACCACCTTAAAAACACAAGTGGTACAGAGAAAACCAACATAAGATGTATAAACCTTAATGTACATAATTTCAATGAAATCAAAAGGAAAAAACATCAGATGTGAGCTGTCAGACAGGAAATTCTGGGAATATCAATTTTACAGTTTCTCACTGTAAATTATAAGATGACTTGTTCTTTATCACTGCCATACATTTAACAGTAAACTGTCAAATTGAACGCCCCATAAAATCTACTGCAGTTTTTCAGCATATAAAGAGAACTGACCATTGACCAATTAACAGGTTTAAACATTTATACATTTATTCATATGAGAATTTATCATCAATTTAAATATCGATGTATTCACCAACCAAAAGTATCAGGAGGGTTACTGAGATCCCGCCCGGATCAAGCAGCTTTTTTAAGTTAAAAACTAGTTTTATCTTTTAGAATCTTTTGTTTGATTGTCACAAGCAACAATTACAACGAGTGCTAATTCCCAACTTGTAGCTCTGCACAGAATCGGTGATAACGGTGCATGATGGGAACTGGCAGGCACTCATATCTGTGCACTTAGGAGCTTGTCTGTGCTGCTCAATGGATTGAGTTACTGTGAAAGGCATGATGGAGTGTAAAGTAATCTCCTGCTGTGGAGCTGCCGCGCATGCCTGGAGTCCGTCGCATGTTTCTGAGATTCCTTATCTGGTGTGAGGGGCTTCACCTGCTGCGCTAAGATGCCCTGGAGACTTTACCACGGCTCGCCAGCATTTCCCAGACAACATTCGGCCTCTATCCAACAAAGTTTACTACATATCGTAGATATGCGATGAAATACACATCCAAAAATTGCATTGTAAAAAGAATAACGCCACAAATCCAGTCCAAATGATCTGTTTAAGCTTGAAATGTATACAACGTTTTCACAACATCTGTTGATTTGGTAACTTTACAATATGGTCTCATTAGTTAATGCATTCGCTAACAAAGAGCAATTCATTTTCAAAGCATTTGTTAATACTTGTACACTAATCCAGATACATTTGAAAACGCATTGGTAGCACTTTATTTTACAGCCCTGTTCCACATATACATACTTGTTATAGTAATTACAGTAACTGGGTAATGACTACTAATCCTGTACCTACCCCTCCTAACCTTAACCCGTGTTACCTTATATTAACCAGGAGGTTCACGCAAGTGCACATACTGTAAACTAAAGTGCAACCAACGCATCTTTTTCCTCTAGATTTTGGTCTTTTGTCACTGAGATGGCGATTTTGTCCTTAGGTAAATTGAAAACGCTGTTACTTTGTAAAATCTTCATATTAAATTTCTTGAAAAAAGACAGAAAATGTACTCTCAATTGCTGTCCATTAGCAAAACATGAGGGCTATTGCACTTTTGAGCTTAAAATGCCTATTAAGAGTGACTTGGACGCACCAGTGAGTGGTGACTGGTGAGATATTTTGCTAATAAAATGATCGTGCCAGAAAAAAAGTATGGATTTTAATTATGCCTGGTCTGTCAGTATCATCTCAGTAAGCTTTTGTTAAATTTAATGCGAAAGCAGGAAGATGATTTAAGCACGTGTGGATGAGAAACTTTTGGAAAATGCTGGATGGACACAGGTTTGAAACGAAAACGCTTTTTGCAAATCTATCTGGATTAATTAAGGTCGTTTACACGACCCCACTCTCAACTAAAAATTGTAAACTTTAAATCAAAGTCCTTTTAGGTAAGTCATGCCACTCGGCCGCCATCTTGGCAACTTTTTTTTAAAACAGTAATGTATTTTCCGCTGTCGCAAACCTCAACTGTGCGCATGCGTCGGTGGAACCAGTCGATAGGCTTAAATATTTCCCGGCTTGACTGTTAAAAGCAGACGATTGGCTGTCCGGCGGGAGGGGCGGGACATGTGCATACAACCGCCATCTTTGGTGTTACGGGTTTTCCCCATAGCTATGTATATGAAGGCTAGATATGTCGTCCACGCTGCTGGCCAATGGAGGTCGACGTCTGCACCTGGCGGCCATCTTGTCACAGGCAGCTCGCTCACTCGTAACATTGTGTTAATGGTAGATGTACTATTTAAATGACCATAACTTGCTCAATTTTCTACCGATTTTCAAACGGTTTGTTTTGTTATAAACGTCAGAGATGTAGTTATGACACTGCATACTTATGAATAAAAAGTGTATAAATTTATACTTTATAGCCACGTTAATAACGTTTGTAAGAAACCAAACCGTTTGTAAATCCGTCAAGATTTCAACGAGATAAGAGTATTTGTGTTCGTGCTGACCACTCATCTTACATCAGCTTGTCTGTGACAAGATGGCCGCCGGTGATGACGATGAAAACTCCGCCGTAACACATCTAGCCTTTATGGTTTTCCCTATGCATTTGTATTAAGGATTGAGGAAGTGGCATGTCTCTGTTTAAATGCATTTTGACTGTTCATTTACACGACAACAGCGTTTTGGGCCTATTGAAAAAATATTTCGAAATGCTAGTTTTTGAAAACGACACCGTTATCGTCTCCATGTAAACTACGAAAACACAAATTTGTGAAAATAGTGACGTGATGTGCATGCGTATCACGTGTTCGCTCTATACAAAATTCCCACATGAAGTCACAACAGACGGGCATTTGCCGAGCCGGCATCATTGGGCAGAACATTAGAAGAAGCAATACGAGTTAAACGAAGTGAAATGAGTTTCGTGCTTTAAAGTGAAAATGGTCATTGAATCAATGAATGTTCAAATCGTGCCGAAGGTTCAGTTTAATTAGGATTTTACAGTATACCAGTCATTAGACTCCATGCATGTGGAAAGACTAAGCTATTGTCAGAACAACAACGGAGATTGTGGCTGGCGAGGATAAACAGGAAATAAACTCACTCAAATCACGCGAGAATTTGTTTAACAAAAGCACAATGTTGTGTTATATTGCGAGTGTACACAAATATTAGTTAACACTTTGCAGTTTTCTAACACTTTGAAGTATTAAAAACATACAAAACAACATTGTTTCCACTGTTCAATCGCGCCCCCATCTCTCTCTCTCACTAACTCGTTCTCTCACACACACACACACACATTCCAGCATTGCAATCTCAGATTATGTCCCTTACGAACCCGCGTATAGTAGTTCCGCATTACATTAATTAATTTGCATGCAAGTTATTTATTTTTATACTCATGCATCGAACCATGACGCCCGCACCGTTTCGTTTCAACACGAATTCATGTACCGTTCCACCCCTATTCTTCAATGTACAAATAAGTACATGCATATTACAGAAAGCAGGCTATGGCTTTTTAAAGGTGGCATATGTAATAATTGAGGTAACAATATACGAAAAATGAGCTACACGCATCAAAAGAATGAGAAGAAATAAGTGCAAAGATGTCATTAAAAAACTGACAAGTTATAGTGCTGCCGAGATATTAACCTGAATTAGCATGCTAAATTACTAGCCCCGGCCCGGCAGGTATCGTAATACCAGTTCCGGCCATGGGAGGCGGTATGCGGACGGGCAACGTTAGCACCAGCCAAACTGCAATAGACGAGTGAGTCGCGTTCGCGCCGGCTTGTGTGTACTTGAACCTGATGTCAGTCGTGTGGAAATACAGCCAATTACTACATTTCAGTTCAGGGAAGAGTTCAAAAAATGATTGGTCGACATTATGCATGAGGAATACATTTTGGTAAGTTGTAGCATACTGTATCTTTCAACAGTGTTCGTGTTTTTTTTTCCAGCTAGTAGAGACGATCGGTTCACGTGCGCTAGGGATCTGTAGTGTAACATGTACAAGCATGTTATTCTTTGAATTGCGTAATATAATTGACAGAATCTGAGAGCTTAACTAACCTGCTTGCTAAGTGTCAATTGCGTGTGTCTCACGGTGAATTCACGGCGCTAGCTTGATCAACATCAGCGAATGCTGTCTGTCAAATTAATTCACTAACAATAAAAGTGTAATATGAACAAAACGAATACCATAAACTTCAAATAATTGCCCAAGCTTTTATTTTCCCATACCGTCGAAATGCACCAGCTTGTTTTTGAGATCTATGAGGCGGTCTTCATCATTTAGTGTTGAGATTCATAGTGTTTAGTTTAGTTCACTCTAGTGTTTAGTTCATTGATCTCTAAAAATCTCCAAATGTTCCACGTGAAACTGCGGTCTTCCAACCTTTTACTATCATGTCAAATGATTTGAATAACATGCTTGATGGTAGGAGCACAAGTCATTTTTTGGAGGTATACTGCCCCCATCTGTTATGGAATATGGAGTAGGATTTGATTTATGATGTTAGATGGCACCTTTAAAGGGGACATATCATGCAAAATCCACTTTTTTAGCCCTTAAATGCATTTTGTTGTATATTTGGAGTGTTTATAAGTACAGAAAAGATGAAATTATTCTCTCCAGGTGCTTCGTTTATATCTTTATATTCTGTTTTGGTCATATTTTTCAACCTGTTCAGATTTTTCTGTTGTCTATGACGTTTTTTGAGCAAGTGCGTCACCGTATTTGCAGCGGAACTGCCAAATAAGGACATTGACTACCGGTCCAACACTTCGAGCAATCCGCCATTATTATTTCTCGCTCCGATTTTGTAGTCCGAGCTCAATGATGCAGAAGTTACGAGAGGGCAAGTCAAAATGTTCGGTTGTTGGATGTACGTTAGTGACCTGAAGCACTTCAAGGATTCCCACTTCAACAACCTCCGCCAGTATAAAGAAGGGTTTGCCGATTGACTTCGTCTGAATGAGGGGTAAATTCCTTCTATCTTCGGAGACGACGAACAGAGCATTTCGATAAGATGTAAATATCGTTAATAAAAATAAAGTACTTTACTTTATTAAAATACATGGTGGCCATGGTTTAGCAGTACCTTTGTCTTTCTTTGTTTTTGTTTTGAAGTAACGTTACACGTCTGCAGTATTATTGTTCTTGAGTTTCATCAATGGTCATTTAGTCAATACAGATTTTTTTGTGGTAAGATTAGACCGTAGTCATTTATCTTGTCAGTGTGCTTGTTTTAACAAGAGAAATAGTCGACTTTCACTAATAACACAAAACACTTAACTCACATACCAATATATCCATATGAAGAAGAGGTTGTTCTGCAGGTTCGCCGTCGTCTTTATCAACTCGCTCGCTCTGGCTCGAATATATAAGGCTTGATGGACAAATCTTCCGTTGTTGACATTTTATTAAAGTGTGAATAAAAATGTTCTTTGAAGGTATCGTATATAATCGTATATCTCTAATCAAACTACAATAATGGGCGAACGTGGGGAGTTGAACTGACCATGAACTCATCGACCTGGTGAGCGGGCGGGGTATGACACATCTCCTTTTTATTCAGCCCATTCTCACCCCCAAGGCGTCACTTAACTGACGCCTTGGGAAGCATTTGGACATGCTTCAATATCTGACGCTTTAGGCGCCCTTTAGCGTCAGTTAGATGACGCCCTAGGATCGCGTGTACCCTACCCCCACCCCACACCTAAACCTAACCGCGTCCTCTAACTGACGCTTTCCTTTAGCGTCAGTTAGATGACGCCGTATGATCGCGTGGCATGGTCAAAGGTGACGCCTTGGGGTGAGAATGCGTTGTTTTATTTAAAGGGCCCGCTTTGAAACGGGTCGCTCAAAGAGGCACATCAGAAAAGGGGCCTGCGGAGCTATAATAATGAGGAATTCAGACCCAAGCATTGCAGTTATGTTTTATAAGGACCACAACGGTATGATTTATATGTAAAAATGAATGATTTAAAAGCATGATATGTACCCTTTAATAGAAAGAGAGTCTAGCATCAAAGCTACTTCGCTTATTTTTAAGTTACTTTTCCATTGATTGCACTTGAGCAAACGTCACCAAACCAGCCCTCGGCAATATGATTGTACACCTCCAGTGATTTCCAGGCTCGGAATTGCTCACTTGTGTAAAAACTCCTAGCCAATACCAGATAAAGGTTGGCCTACACATGAAAATACTGTATCTGAGCCGAGGCAAAGCTGCATAATCGGTGCTTCCTTCATTACTGCATACGGATCGACACCATTTATGAATGAAATTTTCGCATTGTACCTCTCTCTGTCTTGTTTTAATAGAGTGTCTTTATAATCTGTTTCACTTTGTCTCTTCATGATTTGCGTACGTAAACACAGCCGCTTATACCCTCAAAGATGGCGTCTCCGGGGAGGTCACATGACATTAATTCGCCTGTGGGAACTTTGTATAGACGTGTAGTGTTTCTTTACAAAGTGACATCGCCATCTACTGGCCTGGCAGCAGAATACAGCGTTTTTAATCATTTTCTCAGATCCATCCAAACTGTGATCGATTTGCCAAAGTTGTCGTCCGTACGCGAAAAACTCAAAGGAAAAACGTTTCTGTTTTTAGCACATCGTGGTCAAGTAGAAATACAATTGTTCATTGTTTGTTCATGTATTAACTTCATCTGAAATTAATATTAATAAAAGCAGTAGAAGTATTGTTCATCATGTTAACTAATATAATTTTAACAAATGGAACGTTTTTGTAAAGTCTACATTTCCTTCAGAACCCCCATTATATAGTGGAGCACATCACATAAGGTAAGTCTGGCTGTGTATGAGTCTCAGTTTCAAAAGAGGAAGGATTTTTTCCACCACAATCCAAAGAAACGGCACACAAACGAATGGAGCCGTGCCACGGTGTGGAAAAGACGCATGTCCAGCCTCATGCTTCACGTCAGGGCCTCTGCCAAAGAAAACTGTGGTCGGAAGAATCCTTTAATAGTGCCTGATCTGTGTCACCTGAGACTGGAATCATCCAAAACTCAGAAACCACGCAGCCACAGTCATGGACGTGGATATTTGCAGCATCTGAGACTCTCTAATGAAGGGCTCCCACCACAGACCACTCCGAGCGGCCCCCGCTGCATCACAATATGCCCTACTTTCACATTTAAACGCCTGGGCTCTGGACAGGTCGCAATATAACAAATGCACAGTGCCTTTCCCACAGATTCTAAGATTACAGTTTGCCTTATTTATCCCCATCATGACTGTCATGTGACAGTCGAGCACATGAAAACGACTCACACTTCTCGGGGAACGGTGACAGAATTTTCCTACTGTGTGACTGACGCAATCTAATGGTGACAAAGCCTGAGCAGAACATTTCCTATTCTACTATCCACAGAGAGGGCTATAGTGCTGTCTTGATAGCAAACTTTCAGTAATCAAAAATAATAGGGTGTATTAAAGGGACAGTTTCCTCACTCAATTAGTACTCACTTCATGTTGATCCAAACCTGTGACTTTTCTTCTGTGGGACTTAAAAGATGATATTTTGATAACTTTCACTGTATGAACAAAGAAAACAAAACAAAAAAACAATGATAAATTAGTAAATGATGACATTTTTCATTTTCATCTGTTTTAGAACACTTTAATAAAAGATGATTAATTTATATTATTAATATTAAATATTAACACATATAAAAATAAACATGGAAAGTGTTCCGCAAACCTTTTTGAACAATTATTTTGCAATAATTAAAATTATTGTTACTGGTATATATATATATATATATATATATATATATATATATATATATATATATATAATATAAATACTGTAATATAAATAAATAAAAAATATAAATATAATATAAATACTATAAATATAATATAAATAATATAAATATAATATTAAATAATAAAATCAATATATATATATATATATATATATATATATATATATATATATATATATATATATATATACTGTATATATATATAGACCATTTCACAAGATGTAAACAACACTGGTCCAGAAACACTTCCTGTTTCAGTTAAAGAAGAAAAAAATCTTAAAGATGTTTGTTTAACTTTTTGATTCAGTTTTAAATGTTCTGTTGGTTGTATTTTATCCCAGCTTTTATGTAGTGTTAAAAAACTGGAACAGGAAGTGCTTCTGGACCAGTGTTGTTTACATCTTGTGAAATGGTCTAGGCTATATATACACACTGTATATATATATATATATATATATATATATATATATATATATACACTGTAGATATATATATATATATATATATATATATATATATATATATATTGAGTGTAGATATATATAATATACTAAAATATTATATGAAATATAATGGATTACTATGGTCTCGATATTAAAATTCTGTCCAGTACCGATAAGTTGATAATTATTTTCAAGCTGATAAATAGTCAATGTTAAAACATATGCAATTTTTTTAAATACATTTAAAATACCTAAAAAAAAAAAAAAAAAAAACATTGTTTAAATGCATGGATTTTTTTTTTTTTTGAGAATAAATTTAACAGTGTAAAGAAAGATTACCTTTGTCACCATTTAACACACACGTAAAGTTAATCTAAAAATAAAAATGGCAGAAATAAAGTCACAATAAAGTATCTAATATCGACCAATAGGTTACTGATATGAATTACAAAATCTGACAACCGATGTTATAGGCTTCTGATATGTTGTGCATGCCTACTTTTAACTCATAATGTAGTATTATAATTCATATTTTAGTATCAATAACACTACTGAGTACACAAAAACTAAAACTAACATCACGCATCTACAATTCACAGAAAGTTGTGCTTTCTCAGAACATCCAAGAAAAAGTTGTCATTTGGTGCTTCCACCAAACCTCTGCTTCCAGTTCAGATCAACTGATGGCAAAGAGACGGAGCCATAGAAAAGACTGGTTAGTGTCACACAGGAGCAGGGGTCCATTAGGAAGACCACACAGGGCTCCAGACACTTCTCCAGTGAGATAGACGCTATCAGAATGAGTGACAGGTGCTGGTTTTTTGTCCCATCTCGTTCTCTGATAGTATAGATGAACAAGCCTCCCGACACGCTCCAACTGTTTATCATCAGACGGCTTGATTTCCTCTTACAGAGAACAGATGGCTTCCTCAACGGCTCTGTGCGCGCCAGTTTAGTTCTCAGCACAAACGTTTCGTGAGATATGGGCCCGTGCTAGATTTATCCTAATGGGAAAAATAGCAATCAATATCGTTAAGGATACATATTGATGCGATAGTGGTGGGGCAGAATATACATACTGTGCTAGTTATGTTTATCAGATTCAAATAATACAGGTAAATTAAAAGTTTGGGGTCAGACATTTTTTTAAAAATATATATTTATTCAGCAAAGAGGCATTAAATTGATTTAAAGTGACGATAAAGATATTGTATAATATTACAAAGTATTTTTATTTTTTAATATATATGTTGTTCTTTTGAACTTCATAAAAAGAAAACTGAAAAAAATTCTCAAAGTTTCAACAAAAATATTAGTCAGCACAACTGTTTTCATCATTGAATATAATAAGAAATATTTCTTGATCATCATATTAGAATGATTTATGAAGGATCATGTGACAATGATCAGCTGAAAATTCAGCTTTGAACACAGGAATGAATTACATTTTAAAATATATAAAAATAGAAAATATTTCTAAATATTACTGTTTTGTATTGTACTATTGATAACATAAATGCAGCTTTTGGTGAGCATAAGAGCATAAAAAATATTTTTAATATTTAGCGTTATTCAAAAGAACGTAATACAAACAGATATAAAATATAAATCTGAATTTAAATTATTTTATTATGTGAGAAGAAAAAGCGTGGAGATTGATATGAGAGTTTAGCTGTCATTATGCAACATTTTCTGAATAAACGATCCTGCGATTGACCAATCACGATCAAGCATTCCAGAGTGCCATGTAATAAAGAATAACACATGACAGACATTTTCCGTTGTATTATGTTAGCTAGCATTTGTCAAACTTCATTCACAGTAAGACTTGCTAATGTCAACCCCAATCCATTGTGAAGTTTATACTGGCCTCAGCTGTCCGCTATGCATTCATGTAAGAATGCTTGGAAGTGCAGGCTAGCATGTCAGCAATGCGTAGCGGGACTTTGAAGAGTAAGGCTGGGTCAACATAAACAACAGGTACTGAAGTAACAAACCTCAGGAACAGGTGGTCCGGTCACGGTGGCCGCAAGAAATGTTTACGCTCAAGACCTGGATCGATAACTTTCGTCCTGTTGATCAAAGTTGAAAAGTTAAAACCAGATTTTTACATTTTCTAAAGAAAAAGCATGTTAATCTGCCAGATATTCTGCAGCATTTATTCATCTTTGTTAATGTAAACAGAGCAATTTTTCATTGTTTGTTCATATGCATTAACTAATGCTAAGAGATACAGCAAACAAAATTAGAATATGCATTTCAAATAGAAAGCCTCAATTTGGATTTCAATAGGCAGATGCTTAAGAGTCAATGATTGGATTGGAATAAATTACGACATGT